>NW_028249958.1:0-71289 GCF_964263255.1 Lissotriton vulgaris
TAATCAAACAAATACATTTTTGATGTCATTTGAGATGTCATCAGTGATGTCATCAGTGATGTCACTGACCATGTCATGAATGATGTAATATGTGACATCATCAGCAGTGGATTGCGGGTGCGCGAAATATAGTTAGTACAACTAACTATATAGGAGCAATTTCAATGTTTTTTTAAATGCTAATTCCAAAATATATAAGGCCTGAAACCTATGGTTTTTAAAGTGAATTTGCAAGGTTTTTAAAATGCTAATTCCTAACTATATAAGGCCTGAAACCTATGGTTTTTTAAGTGAATTTGAAAGGTTTTTAAATGCTAATTCCTAACTATATAAGGCCTGAAACCTATGGTTTTTTAAGTGAATTTGCAAGGTTTTTTAAATGATAATTCCTAACTATATAAGGCTTGAAACCTATGGCTTTTTCAGTGAATTTGCAAGGTTTTTTAACTGATAATTCCTAACTATATCAGGCGTGAAACCTATATTTTTTTTCAATAAATTTCAAAGGTTTGTAAATGCTAATTCTATTAGCGGATAACGTTTATATATGTTATTATCCTTCCGGGACCAACTGAGCAGCCATCTTGTTTCTCAGGAGAAGTGAGGCTCAAGAGAGCACAAAACAAGAGTGGAAAACGCGAAAAGGGGGCAGGGTTGAGACCCCCATATCCCCTAGCCCTTCTCAGGGGTTCCCAGAAGGACCACCAAGTGCAAAATTGTTTTTATTTTTTTTAAATCGAGGGGTACGCGCACGGTACGCATACCGTACCGCACGGTGCACGTACCCCGCGATTTTTTCAAATTTTGTTTTGGTTTTTTCTTGCCCTTGGGGGACCTTTTTGGACCTGCTGAGAAGGGCTAGAGGGTTAGAGGGTCTCTACCCTGCCCCCTTTTCGTGCTTTCCACTCTTGTTTTGGGCACTCTTGTGCCTCAGTTCTCCTGAAAAACAAGATGGTGGCCAACACTTCCTGGTTTGGACAGTTTGGAATGTTGACAGTCGACTGCCAGCCAGTCAGAAACTTGCTCACGCACGTAAGGGTACACGCACGTACGCGTACCGTACGCGTACCGTATGCGTACGGTGCGCATACGGTGAGCGCATATAGATATATCATTTGCTCAAATTCAATTTCCTCAACAACTACTGTAGGGATTTTCACCAAATATAGAAAAGGCACTACTGCATACCTATCCCTACCATTTTGCCAAGTTTGGTGTAATTCTGTTCAGCCGTTTGGAATGTAGCCGTTTCTGAAGGTCCCATAGAAAATGCCATTTGAAAAATTTCAAATTCAATTTTCTCAAGAACTACTGGAGGGATTTTCACCAAAAGTAGCAAATGCACATCTGCATACCAGGCCCTACCATTTTGCCAAGTTTGGTGTAATTCCATTCAGCCGTTCGGGCTGTAGCCGTGTCTAAAGGTCCCTATGGAAATTCACATAGGGAAGACACGTTTTGGGACCCCCCTTTTTTCTCGGCCCCCGCTTGACGAATCCCCCCGAAACTTTCAGGGAGGGAGCAGAGCGCAGGGAGGCAAATTTAAGGAAAATTACAGGCAGATCCCTCAATCGGCGCCAAATTTATTCCCAATAGAATGTTCGGAATTTCCTATGGTAACTAGGTCCTAACTATATATACCTACTGGCTATCGCCAGTAGGTACTATATATACCTACTGGCTATCGCCAGTAGGTACTATATATATATATATATATATATATATATATATATATATATATATATATATATATATATATATATATATATATATCACGAGCAAATGTCCCAAAGTGAGAGGAGCATCGGTAGCTGGTGCCGGCGGCAAGGTTCAGGACACCCTCTTACATTCAGCTGCATCTGAGGAAGGCCGAAAGGCAGAAATGCATTATGCTGATGAATGAAAGGTTTCCCGAATGCATCCCCTGAGTGGTCTGTACCTGTTCTTTTGGGAGTGGGACGTTTTGTATATATATATATATATATATATATATATATATTCAATGAAAAAACCATAGGTTATAGACCATATATAGTTAGGGATTTGCATTTACAAAACCTTATTTTACTCGCATAAAACCATTGAAATTCCATATATAGTTAGTTGCGCTAACTATATATCGCGCACCCGCAATCCACTGCTGATGATGTCACATATTACATCATTCATGACATGGTCAGTGACATCACTGATGACATCACTGATGACATCATCCAGTGTTTGTATGTTTCTGTAAAGTTAAAATATGTCTTACATATTGAAGAATGAGTGGATGTATAAGTGTCTGGATGAAGGATTTAGTAGGTGCATGACTGACTGTATGAGTGAGTGATTAAATGTGTCTCACTGAGTGCATGGGTTAGTGACTAAACTGTCTTAATTTGTGCATCATTATGTCTGTTGTTCTGTAAACTGCTGCATGTGTTGATCAGTAGCTATATGAGTAACTATATGGATTATTGATTGGTTGCCCAAGTATTTGTATGGGAGACTGAGTGTGTGTGTGGGTGGCTGGGAGGTGTATGACTCTGTGCATAGATGTGTGAGCAGTTGATACACTAGATGTATGGGTTCAAAAGTGCATGTGGAAACAGCTGTATGGGCGGTTGACTGTGTGCATGAGTGTATTGGTGAGTGAATGGATATCTCAGTGCTACATGTCAAAGTAAGTACATATTTAAAACACAGTACATGTGAGAGTTGACATATATAAATAACTGTGCATAAGAGCCAGTGAATGTGTGAGTGGCTGTATTGATCATTGTGAACTTGTATCAGGGATTGTATAAGAGAGTAAATATGTGTTAGTATATGTTTGAATAAGTAAGGTGTGTATAACTGTATAGTTGAGGAATTGGAGGTGTGATTGATTCTTTGCATGACTGTCTAGGTGTATGAGTAACTCCATGGATGAGTGACAATCTGTGAGTGTCTGTTTTCACTGAGTGTATCTAAGGTTATATCAGAGTCTGTAGAGGTTCATCGTATTAACACATGAATGATGTCATCTGTGATGTTGTCAGGGATGTCATTTGAGTTGTCATCAGTGATGTCATCAGTGATGTCACTGACCATGCCATGAATGATGTAATATGTGACATCATCAGCAGTGGATTGCGGGTGCGCGATATATAGTTAGCGCAACTAACTATATATGGAATTTCAATGGTTTTATGCGAGTAAAATAAGGTTTTGTAAATGCAAATCCCTAACTATATATGGTCTATAACCTATGGTTTTTTCATTGAATTTCAATGGTTTTTTAAAGGCAAATTTCTAACTATATATGGTCTATAACCTATGGTTTTTTCTGTGAATTTCATTGGTTTTTTAAAAGCTAACATCTGTAGCTGTAAAATGTATTCTTCTTTAAATCCCAAAATATATTTAGATGTTTATTGATAATTTTTTTTTTAATATTTTTTTTCTTCGCTTCTAGTTCGCGAACCGGGAAGCTTTCCGTTAGCTCATCTTGATGCTGCGATCTAGTCCGCGAACCGGTCAACGTTACGTTAGCGGAACTGTGACGCGTCGCGGAAGCGCGACGTATCACGTTATCGCGTAATGCGTCTAATGACGCGCCGCGTTAGCGCTCCCGGAAGTGCTCCGGACCGCGAACCGGAAGCGATCTGGGACGCGGCGCGCGCCGCGTAACGTAAGCGGAACAGGTCATGTGACTTGTTTATCAAACTTTTCATTGGTTCATTTCACTTTTGGTTTCCAAATGATGTATGACTAGGTCATGTGATGACGGTCAAATGTTTGAACTTATGTTCACTGAACAAGAACACATATCAGACAGTGAAATGCTAGACGTTGTATTAAATTTCGAAAAACAATCCGAAAAATAAAATTGTATGTAATATTAAAAAATTGTTTGAGTCTTTAATCATTTTTATATGTAATTCATAAACTAGTTAAATGTTAGAAATGTTATTAAATTTTGAAACACAATCACAACAATAAAAAATTGCTTAAAAAATAAAAAAATTAAAAAATAATCAACAAAACCAACAAATAATTAACATACAGTATTAGAAAAGTCTTTCATTCTTTTATCCATAAAGTTCGCTGCCCAGAACGCTTTCCGGTTCGCGAACTTGGCGCTTACCACGCAAAAAAAAAAAAATTTTTTTTTTTTTTTGGACCCTCCTAGGCCCTTTTAAAACCTCCACATAAAACCTAGGGGGTCAACGAGGATCTACTATGCCCCCTTATGGTAATTTCCCCCTTTGTTTTGGCCTCCTCTTGTCTCTCGATCCTACCGAGAGACAAGATGGCGGCCGCTCCGGACTGTTTAGAATGTTGACAGACACCGGAGGGCCAATCAGCTTCGCATCGCAAAGTTCCGATACGCGAAAGGTTCGCTAACCGGATCGCTGCCCGGAGCGCTGTTACAGATATATATCTTGATTTTAACGTTAATTTCTCAAAATCCACTGAAGCACATATATATCTGTAAAGTTAAAATATGTCTTACATATTGAAGAATGAGTGGATGTATAAGTGTCTGGATGAAGGATTTAGTAGGTGCATGACTGACTGTATGAGTGAGTGATTAAATGTGTCTCACTGAGTGCATGGGTTAGTGACTAAACTGTCTTAATTTGTGCATCATTATGTCTGTTGTTCTGTAAACTGCTGCATGTGTTGATCAGTAGCTATATGAGTAACTATATGGATTATTGATTGGTTGCCCAAGTATTTGTATGGGAGACTGAGTGTGTGTGTGGGTGGCTGGGAGGTGTATGACTCTGTGCATAGATGTGTGAGCAGTTGATACACTAGATGTATGGGTTCAAAAGTGCATGTGGAAACAGCTGTATGGGCGGTTGACTGTGTGCATGAGTGTATTGGTGAGTGAATGGATATCTCAGTGCTACATGTCAAAGTAAGTACATATTTAAAACACAGTACATGTGAGAGTTGACATATATAAATAACTGTGCATAAGAGCCAGTGAATGTGTGAGTGGCTGTATTGATCATTGTGAACTTGTATCAGGGATTGTATAAGAGAGTAAATATGTGTTAGTATATGTTTGAATAAGTAAGGTGTGTATAACTGTATAGTTGAGGAATTGGAGGTGTGATTGATTCTTTGCATGACTGTCTAGGTGTATGAGTAACTCCATGGATGAGTGACAATCTGTGAGTGTCTGTTTTCACTGAGTGTATCTAAGGTTATATCAGAGTCTGTAGAGGTTCATCGTATTAACACATGAATGATGTCATCTGTGATGTTGTCAGGGATGTCATTTGAGTTGTCATCAGTGATGTCATCAGTGATGTCACTGACCATGTCATGAATGATGTAATATGTGACATCATCAGCAGTGGATTGCGGGTGCGCGATATATAGTTAGCGCAACTAACTATATATGGAATTTCAATGGTTTTATGCGAGTAAAATAAGGTTTTGTAAATGCAAATCCCTAACTATATATGGTCTATAACCTATGGTTTTTTCATTGAATTTCAATGGTTTTTTAAATGCAAATTTCTAACTATATATGGTCTATAACCTATGGTTTTTTCTGTGAATTTCATTGGTTTTTTAAAAGCTAACATCTGTAGCTGTAAAATGTATTCTTCTTTAAATCCCAAAATATATTTAGATGTTTATTGATAATTTTTTTTTTAATATTTTTTTTCTTCGCTTCTAGTTCGCGAACCGGGAAGCTTTCCGTTAGCTCATCTTGATGCCGCGATCTAGTCCGCGAACCGGTCAACGTTACGTTAGCGGAACTGTGACGCGTCGCGGAAGCGCGACGTATCACGTTATCGCGTAATGCGTCTAATGACGCGCCGCGTTAGCGCTCCCGGAAGTGCTCCGGACCGCGAACCGGAAGCGATCTGGGACGCGGCGCGCGCCGCGTAACGTAAGCGGAACAGGTCATGTGACTTGTTTATCAAACTTTTCATTGGTTCATTTCACTTTTGGTTTCCAAATGATGTATGACTAGGTCATGTGATGACGGTCAAATGTTTGAACTTATGTTCACTGAACAAGAACACATATCAGACAGTGAAATGCTAGACGTTGTATTAAATTTCGAAAAACAATCCGAAAAATAAAATTTTATGTAATATTAAAAAATTGTTTGAGTCTTTAATCATTTTTATATGTAATTCATAAACTAGTTAAATGTTAGAAATGTTATTAAATTTTGAAACACAATCACAACAATAAAAAATTGCTTAAAAAATAAAAAAATTAAAAAATAATCAACAAAACCAACAAATAATTAACATACAGTATTAGAAAAGTCTTTCATTCTTTTATCCATAAAGTTCGCTGCCCAGAACGCTTTCCGGTTCGCGAACTTGGCGCTTACCACGCAAAAAAAAAATTTTTTTTTTTTTTTTTTTGGACCCTCCTAGGCCCTTTTAAAACCTCCACATAAAACCTAGGGGGTCAACGAGGATCTACTATGCCCCCTTATGGTAATTTCCCCCTTTGTTTTGGCCTCCTCTTGTCTCTCGATCCTACCGAGAGACAAGATGGCGGCCGCTCCGGACTGTTTAGAATGTTGACAGACACCGGAGGGCCAATCAGCTTCGCATCGCAAAGTTCCGATACGCGAAAGGTTCGCTAACCGGATCGCTGCCCGGAGCGCTGTTACAGATATATATCTTGATTTAAACGTTAATTTCTCAAAATCCACTGAAGCACATATATTGAGACCTAGCAAAGGCACATCGGGCTAACAGTCCCTACAATTTTGCCAAGTTTCGTGAAAATCCATTCAGCCGTTCGGGCTAAAAGTGAGTCCAACCGCCCTATGGAAAACTCAATGCAAAAAACGCGTTTTGGGACCCCCCTTTTTTCTCAGCCCCCCCTTGACGAAACCCCACCAACTTTTCAGGGGCTGCTCAGAAACAAAATGTGCCATTTTCCTGAAAATTTCAGCCAATTCCGTCCACAAACGCAAAAGTTATTAGGCATAGAATTTTCAGAAATCCCATAGGGAAAAAATCCTAACTATATATACCTACTGGCGACCGCCAGTAGGTAATATATATATATATATATATATATACCTTTTAGCAAAGACGTTTCAAAATAGAAACACGCCGCACACTACTCCGTTTGTTGAATGCTTAGTTTATTTTCTGTAGGTTCCCCACCTACGCGTTTCGGACATGAAGCTGTCCCTGATCACGGTACAAACAATAGTCCATCATTGCTGTTTAGATTAAATACCTGTAGTCACCACTTGGCAATTATGGTGCATTGTGGGCACAGTAGTCTTATGGATCAGTATAATTCCAAACCGTGCAGTGTGAGTTACCGGATCCAAGCATTCACGCGACACAATTTAAACTCTATTAAGTATTGATGACGGTGAATACCAGTGCGCAAATTATTAGTCCAAAGGACCGTTCATGATGTGGCTGGTTTAGCTCACATCGTTTAGCGCAAATTATCACCCTTCAGTTGAAGTGTGGTGGACTGAGTGTCCATATTCATCGTGGTGGCTGAGTGCCTTAGAGTTTAATTGTGTTGTTTCCTGCTTTAGATCAACAGTAGTCACAGTGCATGGATAATTAAAATCAAGTTACATTTTCTAAGTGTCACATACATTAAATTCATGTTGCTCAATCATGGAAACAGAGGATACTTCACTATTGGTTTTTCTTTCAACAAAAAGAGAATTTTGCACTGTCAATATGTTCAGAGACTTATAAGTGTACATAAAGTTCCTCATCGGCGTTGAGACCCCAAGGGCTTCTAGTTTTGAATCTTATTATTAATTTTGACTCAAGCCTTCTCAAACTGGTTGTTCGATCACCTCCTCTTTCATTTTCACCAACCATAGCTATTCCCGAGTATTTCATATCCTTCCAAGTTTTTCCTGGATGTGTGTTCAGATGTTTGGCTGTTGCGTAGGTTGGGTCATTATTTTGGATTGCTCTAGTATGTTCAAGAATTCTATTTTTAGTGGACAGATTGTAGAGCCAATGTATTTCTTGCCACAGAAGCACTGTATTTGATACACCACAAATTGTGAGTCACATGTTATTTTGTCCTTGATCACAAAAGTTCTTCCCCTGGGATCTAGTAGTGATTTCAAGTTTTGACCAATATTGCACGCTTTACATGTCGTGCATTTACTGAAGCCCAGTTCTCTTTTTTCTAGCCAGCTCTGAGTTCTTATTTTCTTGAAGTGGCTATTTACCAATGTGTCTCGGATTGATGGAGCTTTACGATATGTCACCAACGGATTATCACCAATTAGACTGCCTATCTCATTGTCTTTCTTGAGAACATTCCAATATTTTGACAAAATTTGGCGGATTTTATAGCTCTCCTTGGAATATGTTAGTATTAATCGTGGTTGGTCATCTTCTGTGTTATTTCCCGTGGGTTTTTATCTCGTTATTAGTGTTTCCTCTCTTGACTTGGCTCTTGCTTTTTGTTCTCCTTTGATTATATCTGCATGTTTATATCCACGTTTGGAGAAGCGGTCTTTGGTCTCTTCAAATTTGTTCTCCATTTCATTCTCTTCTGAGCAATTCCTTTTCATTCTTAAAAATTCCCCGTACGGGATGCTCTTTTTTAGGGAGGTAGGGTGGAAACTAGTTCCGTGTAGTACACTGTTTGTTGATGTTGCTTTTCTGAATACAGTTGTTTCTAGTTTGTTGTTTTTGACATAGATTTTTGTGTCCAAAAACTCTATTTCCTCTTTTTGAATATTTGAAGTGAATTGTAGTCCAACTGCATTTTCATTGAGGATTTCAATGTATTCCAGCAGTCTCTGTTTCGTACCTTTCCAAAGGAGGAACAGATCATCTATAAATCTGAGCCATATAACCACGTCCGTGGTATATGGTTCGTTTTCTTCTCTCCAAGCTATGTTCTTCTCCCACCACCCCATGGTGAGGTTCGCATAGCTTGGAGAGAATGAAACACCCATGGCACAACCGCAGGTTTGTCTATAGATTTTTTTATCAAAAGTGAAGACGTTATTTTCCAGGCAAAAAGTCATCATATCTATTACCATGTTTGTGTGTCGTAATTCTGATATGGGTCTTTGACTTAGAAAGTATTTGGTTGCAACCAGTCCTATGTCTCGCTGGATTGAAGTATAAAGCGAGACAACATCAATAGTTGCTAGCCAATACTCTGGTTGCCACTCAACTCCCATAATGATCCTAAGGAAGTCCCCAGTGTCTTTGATGTAGGAGCTGAGTGTTGGAACTATTGGAGCCAGAAAATAGTCTACATAGGAAGATACGTTTTCGCACAATGAGCCACAGCTGGATATTATTGGACGAGCTGGTGGTTTCACAAGAGTCTTATGAATTTTCGGAAGAAAATATATTGTTGGCATTATTGGATGTGCAATTGTCAAAAAGTTATTTTCTTCCATGCTTAAAAGGCCATTTTCTTGCCAATTTTGTATGCATTTGTGTAATTTGTTCATCATGGTTACAGTTGGATTATGTTGCAAGACTTCATAGTTAGTTCCATTGTTTAGTTGGCGATGGGCTTCTTCCAAGTAGTCTGTTTTATTCAGAATCACGATATTCCCCCCTTTGTCCGCTGGTTTTATTTCTATTAAAGCGTTGGACTGGAGGCTTTTCAAGGCTATACGTTCCTTTTTTGTTACATTTTCCTTGTTGTTGTTGATGGTATTGTTCATTGTTTCTAGTTCTGCCACAACCAGATCATGAAAGACATCTATGCGGTTGCCCGGATGTAAGACAGGACAGAATTTGGATTTGCTTTTCAGGTTGGTTTTAGGACGTGCTCCTACCACAAGACCCCTTTGGGAGAGTGTTTGAGTATTAGTTAGTTCAGTTTGATCAATTTCGTGCGATAATTCATAAGCAATTTGTAGACTGTTAGCATCCGCTATTACAAAGGCTTCGGGTTCATTGTTTGAAACAGGCTCGGTGGCTGTAGTTGTTTGTTCAGCGCGCTTGTTTTTGGAAAAGAATTTCTTTAGTTTCAATTTCCGCACGTACTTGTATATATCGATCCGAGTTTCAACTTGGTCCTGATGTTTGTCAGGGCAAAAAGATAGTCCTTTTCTCAATAACGTCTCCTCTGGTTTTGTTAGAGTGTGGTGTGATAAATTAATTATCAGATTGGGGTCTGCTTTGGATGTTTCCTCTACTTTCTGACTGTCCTGTTGCGAAGAGGATATCTTTGATTTCTTACCTCTCCGGGTTTTCCTCCTTGGATGGGGTTTGTCATTTGTCCCCTTCCACCTCCTCTCACTGTTAAGTTGCCGCGTCCCCTTCCCCTTGTCTTTGGGGTTTGTTGATCTTTGTGGAGCATTTCTAGCTCCTCTGCGAAAGTAAGTCTTTTTGATGGCACTGTGGTTTGTTCACCCTGGCTTACTTCCGACTCAGTTTCGCTGACAGTGGTATCACATTGTGCATTTCCTGATCCCACATTGGGTTGTTTTAGTGCGTCAAAACGTTTGGCAAATGTAAAGATGGTGCCATTTGCAAAGTCAGCCTCATCGCGTTTAAATTTTCGCTGCTTCCTCTCCTGAATTTCATTATCATGCCTATCCAGGTTTTTATCCATGTTTCTGCGTAGGTTATTCACGGTTTTCTCATCTTCCCCTAGTGACTGTATTTGGTCCTCCAACTCTTTTATTTTGATGTGTAGGTTGTCCACATCTTTCCTGGCATGTTTCAATATGATCAAAATCATTTTACGTGAACAGTCCATATTGTTTTGTCCCCACTCTTCCAGCATCTCTAGGCTGGTATCTGGATGATTTGGTAGGGTGAATATACGTAGTCCTCTTGGAACTAGACCAAGTTCAGTGTACTTATCCAATGTCAGGATTTCCCAACTTTTTGAGATTTCTTTTCTCTGTAGTTTTTCCAGTTGTTGGAATAGTTGTTTCGTAGTTGGTTTAGCATTAGAATTGGTTGCATTTTTAACAGCTGATGGATTAGATCCTGTTGCACTTTTGGAGAAAATGTTTTCAGCTTTTTCAACGCATTTTGCTGTTCTTTGTTCCATTGTGAGGCTGGGCGTTATTCTGGGATGTGTTATTATATTGCTGAATTCAATTGTGACGTTTTATAATTTCGTGACATATGTTTGTTGTGGGGGGATTTTTGCTGAATTTACACGTTGCAGAACATGTCTGTTCCTTTCCACTTCAGAAAATATTTTCAACACGGAGTAAGTGATGTTCTGTTTCCAGCTCGGAAACAAATACAAGAAGACGCTTTTATCGTTTAAAGACGTACACTGTTAATCACTCGCTGCAGCTCCTGGGCACGCATTCACATTCAGAACAGGGTTTTTCACTTACCCGGGAGTCTCCCGTCGCTGGCGGTGCCCTCCGACACTTCCAGTCGGCGCTCAACCGGTGAAAGCACAGGTTCCTTTCGCTGGCGTGCCTCGAGTCAGTTTCGCTTTTGAAGAGACGCCCTTCGGAAAAAATAAGATCCCTTCGTTTTTCCGTTTTTCTTTGCGCTGATAAGATCTTATAATCCTTTGTGGGGTCTTCGCAGTGTAAGTTTGTTTTACCAAAAGCGAGACGATGAAGCTGGGCTCCCTCTCACAGATTATTAAATCACGAGCAAATGTCCCAAAGTGAGAGGAGCATCGGTAGCTGGTGCCGGCGGCAAGGTTCAGGACACCCTCGCAGCAATACCTTTTAGCAAAGACGTTTCAAAATAGAAACACGCCGCACACTACTCCGTTTGTTGAATGCTTAGTTTATTTTCTGTAGGTTCCCCACCTACGCGTTTCGGACATGAAGCTGTCCCTGATCACGGTGCAAACAATAGTCCATCATTGCTGTTTAGATTAAATACCTGTAGTCACCACTTGGCAATTATGGTGCATTGTGGGCACAGTAGTCTTATGGATCAGTATAATTCCAAACCGTGCAGTGTGAGTTACCGGATCCAAGCATTCACGCGACACAATTTAAACTCTATTAAGTATTGATGACGGTGAATACCAGTGCGCAAATTATTAGTCCAAAGGACCGTTCATGATGTGGCTGGTTTAGCTCACATCATTTAGCGCAAATTATCACCCTTCAGTTGAAAATATTTTCTGAAGTGGAAAGGTACAGACATGTTCTGCAACGTGTAAATTCAGCAAAAATCCCCCCACAACAAACATATGTCACAAAATTATAAAACGTCACAATTGAATTCAGCAATATAATAACACATCCCAGAATAACGCCCAGCCTCATAATGGAACAAAGAACAGCAAAACGCGTTGAAAAAGCTGAAAACATTTTCTCCAAAAGTGCAACAGGATCTAATCCATCAGCTGTTAAAAATGCAACCAATACTAATGCTAAACCAACTACGAAACAACTATTCCAACAACTGGAAAAACTACAGAGAAAATAAATCTCAAAAAGTTGGGAAATCCTGACATTGGATAAGTACACTGAACTTGGTCTAGTTCCAAGAGGACTATGTATATTCACCCTACCAAATCATCCAGATGCCAGCCTAGAGATGCTGGAAGAGTGGGGACAAAACAATATGGACTGTTCACGTAAAATGATTTTGATCATATTTAAACATGCCAGGAAAGATGTGGACAACCTACACATCAAAATAAAAGAGTTGGAGGACCAAATACAGTCACTAGGGGAAGATGAGGAAACTGTGAATAACCTACGCAGAAACATGGATAAAAACCTGGATAGGCATGATAATGAAATTCAGGAGAGGAAACAGCGAAAATTTAAACGCGATGAGGCTGACTTTGCAAATGGCACCATCTTTACATTTGCCAAACGTTTTGACGCACTAAAACAACCCAATGTGGGATCAGGAAATGCACAGTGTGATACCACTGTCAGCGAAACTGAGTCGGAAGTAAGCGAGGGTGAACAAACCAGAGTGCCATCAAAAAGACTTACTTTCGCAGAGGAGCTAGAAATGCTCCACAAAGATCAACAAACCCCAAAGACAAGGGGAAGGGGACGCGGCAACTTAACAGTGAGAGGAGGTGGAAGGGGACAAATGACAAACCCCATCCAAGGAGGAAAACCCAGAGAGGTAAGAAATCAAAGATATCCTCTTCGCAACAGGACAGTCAGAAAGAAGAGGAAACATCCAAAGCAGACCCCAATCTGATAATTAATTTATCAGACCACACTCTAACAAAACCAGAGGAGACGTTATTGAGAAAAGGACTATCTTTTTGCCCTGACAAACATCAGGACCAAGTTGAAACTCGGATCGATATATACAAGTACGTGCGGAAATTGAAACTAAAGAAATTCTTTTCCAAAAACAAGCGCGCTGAACAAACAACTACAGCCACCGAGCCTGTTTCAAACAATGAACCCGAAGCCTTTGTAATAGCAGATGCTAACAGTCTACAAATTGCTTATGAATTATCGCACGAAATTGATCAAACTGAACTAACTAATACTCAAACACTCTCCCAAATGGGTCATGTGGTAGGAGCACGTCCTAAAACCAATCTGAAAAGCAAATCCAAATTCTGTCCTGTCTTACATCCGGGCAACCGCATAGATGTCTTTCATGATCTGGTAGTGGCAGAACTAGAAACAATGAACAATACCATCAACAACAAAAAGGAAAATGTAGCAAAAAAAGGAACGTATAGCCTTGAAAAGCCTCCAGTCCAACGCTTTAGTAGAAATAAAACCAGCGGACAAAGGGGGGAATATCGTGATTCAGAATAAAACAGACTACTTGGAAGAAGCCCATCGCCAACTAAACAATGGAACTAACTATGAAGTCTTGCAACATAATCCAACTGTAACCATGATGAACAAATTACACAAATGCATACAAAATTGGCAAGAAAATGACCTTTTAAGCATGGAAGAAAAGAACTTTTTGACAATTGCACATCCAATAATGCCAACAATATATTTTCTTCCGAAAATTCATAAGACTCTTGTTAAACCACCAGCTCGTCCAATAATATCCAGCTGTGGCTCATTGTGCGAAAACATATCTTCCTATGTAGACTATTTTCTGGCTCCAATAGTTCCAACACTCAGCTCCTACATCAAAGACACTGGGGACTTCCTTAGGATCATTATGGGAGTTGAGTGGCAACCAGAGTATTGGCTACCAACTATTGATGTTGTCTCGCTTTATACTTCAATCCAGCGAGACATAGGACTGGTTGCAACCAAATACTTTCTAAGTCAAAGACCCATATCAGAATTACGACACACAAACATGGTAATAGATATGATGACTTTTTGCCTGGAAAATAACGTCTTCACTTTTGATAAAAAAATCTATAGACAAACCTGCGGTTGTGCCATGGGTGTTTCATTCTCTCCAAGCTATGCGAACCTCACCATGGGGTGGTGGGAGAAGAACATAGCTTGGAGAGAAGAAAACGAACCATATACCACGGACGTGGTTATATGGCTCCGATTTATAGATGATCTGTTCCTCCTTTGGAAAGGTACGAAACAGAGACTGCTGGAATACATTGAAATCCTCAATGAAAATGCAGTTGGACTACAATTCACTTCAAATATTCAAAAAGAGGAAATAGAGTTTTTGAACACAAAAATCTATGTCAAAAACAACAAACTAGAAACAACTGTATTCAGAAAAGCAACGTCAACAAACAGTGTACTACACGGAACTAGTTTCCACCCTACCTCCCTAAAAAAGAGCATCCCGTACGGGGAATTTTTAAGAATGAAAAGGAATTGCTCAGAAGAGAATGAAATGGAGAACAAATTTGAAGAGACCAAAGACCGCTTCTCCAAACGTGGATATAAACATGCAGATATAATCAAAGGAGAACAAAAAGCAAGAGCCAAGTCAAGAGAGGAAACACTAATAACGAGACAAAAACCCACGGGAAATAACACAGAAGATGACCAACCACGATTAATACTAACATATTCCAAGGAGAGCTATAAAATCCGCCAAATTTTGTCAAAATATTGGAATGTTCTCAAGAAAGACAATGAGATAGGCAGTCTAATTGGTGATAATCCGTTGGTGACATATCGTAAAGCTCCATCAATCCGAGACACATTGGTAAATAGCCACTTCAAGAAAATAAGAACTCAGAGCTGGCTAGAAAAAAGACAACTGGGCTTCAGTAAATGCACGACATGTAAATCGTGCAATATTGGTCAAAACTTGAAATCACTAACAGATCCCAGGGGAAGAACTTTTGTGATCAAGGACAAAATAACATGTGACTCACAATTTGTGGTGTATCAAATACAGTGCTTCTGTGGCAAGAAATACATTGGCTCTACAATCTGTCCACTAAAAAAGAGAATTCTTGAACATACTAGAGCAATCCAAAATAATGACCCAACCTACGCAACAGCCAAACATCTGAACACACATCCAGGAAAAACTTGGAAGGATATGAAATACTCGGGAATAGCTATGGTTGGTGAAAATGAAAGAGGAGGTGATCGAACAACCAGTTTGAGAAGGCTCGAGTCAAAATTAATAATAAGATTCAAAACTAGAAGCCCTTGGGGTCTCAACGCCGATGAGGAACTTTATGTACACTTATAAGTCTCTGAACATATTGACAGTGCAAAATTCTCTTTTTGTTGAAAGAAAAAAGTATATACCAATAGTGAAGTATCCTCTGTTTCCATGATTGAGCAACATGAATTTAATGTATGTGACACTTAGAAAATGTAACTTGATTTTAATTATCCATGCACTGTGACTACTGTTGATCTAAAGCAGGAAACAACACAATTAAACTCTAAGGCACTCAGCCACCACGATGAATATGGACACTCAGTCCACCACACTTCAACTGAAGGGTGATAATTTGCGCTAAACGATGTGAGATAAACCAGCCACATCATGAACGGTCCTTTGGACTAATAATTTGCGCACTGGTATTCACCGTCATCAATACTTAATAGAGTTTAAATTGTGTCGCGTGAATGCTTGGATCCGGTAACTCACACTGCACGGTTTGGAATTATACTGATCCATAAGACTACTGTGCCCACAATGCACCATAATTGCCAAGTGGTGACTACAGGTATTTAATCTAAACAGCAATGATGGACTATTGTTTGTACCGTGATCAGGGACAGCTTCATGTCCGAAACGCGTAGGTGGGGAACCTACAGAAAATAAACTAAGCATTCGACAAACGGAGTAGTGTGCGGCGTGTTTCTATTTTGAAACGTCTTTGCTAAAAGATATATATATATATATATATATATATATATATATATATATATATATATATATATATATATATATATATATATATATATATATATATATATATATATATATATATACAAAACGTCCCACTCCCAAAAGAACAGGTACAGACCACTCAGGGGATGCATTCGGGAAACCTTTCATTCATCAGCATAATGCATTTCTGCCTTTCGGCCTTCCTCAGATGCAGCTGAATGTAAGAATAGACTTACACCCCCACCTTTTAAAATGTCCAGAGTCTCTCACATAAGCAGAATTCCACTGACCACCATCACATGATGGCAACTTCCTGTAGCTCATTAGAAAACTACAGTTCCCAGAATGCTGTAGTCCCGGGTGTGTGTTGCTGGGATGGACTGACAATGTTGCACCCCAGTAGGTATCTTTGTGTCTTGCTGTAAAAAGTGTGGGGTGTCAAATTCAAAGTCCTTGTAATGTTGCATAGCAGACTTCCCTCTGGTCCCCTGTTAAACGTTCCAACCTTTTCGTGCGTGTGCTCCCCGGGTTGTGAAACAGACTGGCAGTGCAGCTGTCTCCTCGTTAATAACAAGTCGCACTCGCAGCAACCCAAAGCAGAGCATGCCTTCCGAGGTGGGTCGGAGTTCTATAAATCCCTTGGTCAAAGCAAAACTGCTGCAGATGCAGGTTCCAGTAATGCTCCGGCCTCTTTGCACAACGGGCCTCTAGTGCGCCTCTGGCTGGCGCAAAGTATCCAAAACATCCCAGTCCCAAAAGAACAGGTAGAGGCCACTTAGGGGATGCGTTCGGTAAACCTTTAATTCATCAGCTGTTGCATAATGCATTTCTGCCTTTCGGCCTTCCTCAGATGCAGCTGAATGTAGGAATAGACTTACACCACCACCTTTTAAAATGTCCAGAGTCCCTCCCATAGGCAGAATTCCACTGACCACCGTCACATGATGGCAACTTCCTTTAGCTCATTGGAAAACTACAGCTCCCAGAATGCTGTAGTCCTGGGTGTGTGTTGCTGGGATGGACTTACAATGTTGGACCCCAGTGGGTATCTTTGTCTTGCTGTGAAAAGTGCGGGTTGGCAAATTCAAAGTACTTGTAATGTTGCTCAGCAGATTTATCTCGAGTCCCCTGTTGAATGTTCCAACCTTTTCGCGCATGTGCTCCCCTGGTCATGGCAGTGCAGCTGTTTCCTCGTTAATAACGAGCCACTCTCGCAGCTGCAGCAGGTTCCAGTAATGCTCCGGCCTCTTTGCAGAGCGGGGCCTCTAGTGCGTCTCTGGCTGTCACAAAATATCCAAAATGTCCCAGTCCCAAAAGAACAGGTAGAGGCCACTCAGAGGATGCGTTTGGGAAACCTTTAATTCATCAGCTGTTGCATAATGCATTTCTGCCTTTCGGCCTTCCTCCAATGCAGCTGAATGTAGGAATATATTTACACCACCACCTTTAAAAATGTCCAGAGTCTCTACCATGGGCAGAATTCTGCTGACCACGTCACATGATGGCAATTTCCTAGTTAGAAAACTGCAGCTCCCAGAATGCTGTAGTCCCAGGTGTGTGTTACTGGGATTCGACTGACAATGTTGGACCCCAGTGGTTATCTTTATGTCTTGCTGTAAAACGTGCTGGGTGTCAAATTCAAAGTCCTTGTAATATTGGGTACGAGATTCCCTGTTGAACTTTCCAACCTTTTCATGCATGTGCTCCCCGGGTCGTGAAACAGACTGGCAGTGCAGCTATCTCCTCGTTAATAATGAGCTGTTCTCGCAGCAACCCAAGGCAGAGCATGCCTTCCGAGGTGGGCCAGAGTCCTATCAATCCCTTGATCAAAGCAAAACTGCAGCTGCAGAAGGTTCAGGGTGTCAAATTCAAACTCCTTGTAATGTTGCGTAGCAGATTTCCTTCGGTCCCCTGTAGAACGTTCCAACCTTTTAGTGCGTGTGCTCCCCGGGTCTTGAAAGAGACTGACAGTGCAGCTAACTCCTCATTAATAACGAGCCGCTCTTGCTGCAACCCAAAGCAGAATGCCTTCCAAGGTGGGCCGGAGTCCTATCAATCCCTTGATCAAAGGAAAACTGCAGCTGCAGCAGGTTCCAGTAATGCTCTGGCTTCTTTGCAGAACGGGCCTCTAGTGCGCCTCTGGCTGGTGCAAAATATCCAAAACGTCCCACTCCCAAAAGAACAGGTAGAGGTCCCTCAGGGGATGTGTTCAGGAAACCTTTAATTCATCAGCTGTTTCATAATGCTTTTCTGCCTTTCGGCCTTCCTCCGATGCAGTTGAATGTAAGAATAGACTTACACCCCCACCTTTTATATGTATATATATATATATATATATATATATATATTATATATTCTCAGAAAAAAACATTGGTTTCAGCCACGTTATAGTTAGTAATTAGCATTTAAAAAAACTTAGAAATTCACTGAAAAAATCATAGGTTTCACACATGTTCTAGTTAGCTGGACATTTCACTCATAGAAAACCATTGAAATTCACCCGTTATAGTTAGTTCACCTAACTATTACTCACGCGCCCGAAATGCACTGCTGATGACGTCACATATTACATCCCTCATGACATGGCCAGTGACATCACTCATGACATCTCAAATGACATCACTGATGACATCACTGATGACATCATCCAGTGAATGTGTGTCTTTCTGAAAAATAAATATTTTTATATATATATATCTAAAGATCGACGGAAGAATAAATGGGTAAATAAGTGTCTAAATTTGACTTTTTTTATACTGAAGGTTGCATAACTGACTTACAAAGTGTATCTTAGTGAATACATTTATTAGCGAATAATGTTTAAATATGTAAATATCTGTATCAGTGTCTCACTGTGTCTATAAGTGGCTGCATGGGTTGGTGAGTAGCTACATGAGTGTTGATGTGGGTTATTAGTTGGTTTTTTGAGTATCAGAATGAGTGTCTGTATGGTTTGGTGGGGGATATTACTTAGTGCACAGATGCATGAATGACTGACTCACTGTTTGTATGTGTTTTGAAGACAGCATGTGTGCAGGACTGTATGGTTGGTTGAGTGTATGTATGGGTGTGTTAGTGAGAGTGAATGACTGTCCCAATAGTATCTTTATGAGTAACTACATATGTTTTAAACTAGTATATGTGAGTATTGATGTATATAAGTGAGTATATGTGAGAGTGACAGATTGGAAGAGTTCCTGTATAAATAAGTATGTGTTTGTATAAGTGATTGTTTAAGAGAGTAAGTATGTGTATGTTTCTGTAGAAGTAAGTGTAGTGGTGTGTGTATAGCTGTCTATGCAAGTAAATGGATGTTTGATAGTTTAATTGCATGTGTGAGTATGTGTGTGAGTAACTATGTATGAGTGTAGGTGTGTAACAGAATGTATAGGTGTATGAGTACATATGACGAGTGACTACATGTATGAGTGACTATATAGAACTGTTGGTGAATGAGTGGATGTGTATGTAGATTTTGGAATTACTGATTAGGTTGTTCTAACTGGTATTGGTATCTTCATTGTTTTGAAAATTTTAGTTTCTATTTTTCAATGTGTGTATCAAAGGTTATATTAGGATGAGAGGAGCTTTGCCACTCTTTCACAAGGATGATGTCATCAGTGATGTCATTTGAGATGTCATCAGTGATGTCATGAGTGATGTCACCGACCATGTCATGAGTGATGTAATATGTGATGTCATCAGCAGTACATTGCGGGCGCGCGAGTTATAGTTAGCTGAACTAACTATAACAGGGATATTTCAATGGTTTTGTATGAGTGAAATGTCCAGGTAACTATAACATGTGTGAAACCTATGGTTTTTTCAGTGAATTTCTAAGGTTTTTTAAATGCTAATTCCTAACTATAATGTGGCTGAATGCTATGGTTTTTCAGTGAATTTCTAAGGTTTTTTTAAATGCTAATTCCTAACTATAACATGGCTGAAAGGTATGGTTTTTTCAGTGAATTTCAAAGGTTTTGTAAATGATAATTTTTAAATGTATTAATTGTTATATTTTTTATACTAATTTACAACATAGTTTTAAAGTATTTATTTTTAGATATTTTATTTTTGTATTACATTACATATTTTTAATATAAATTAAAAAAACACGATTTTAAAATATTGAAATTGTAATATATATTTTTTTATTTAATATTTTTTTTATTTATATATATTTTATATAGCAGCCAATTATATCCTATCGAAGGAAATTCAAGTTACTGGTAAGTACAGTTTAATTTACTTTTCAGGAACAGTAGTGAGCTGAAAGATGCATCACTGAGGTCTCTCTGGATAACAGGTGAGTAAATCGGAATTCGTAGTTTGGCTGAGTTTTGAGGAATTTTTTTAAGTTCCAAAACTACACACTTAGAAGAATTTCCAAGTGAAACCAGTCAATGTTAGCCTATGGAAGGAAATTCAAGTTACTGTAACTACGATTAGAATTACTTTTCAGGATCAGTAGTGGGCTGAAAGATGCAGCACTGAGGTCTCTTCTGATAACAGGTGAGTAAATCGGAATTCATAGTTCGTCTGATTTTTGAGGATTTTTTTAAACTTTCAAAACTCCACACTTTGAAAAATTTCCAAGTGAAACCAGTCAATGTTAGCCTATAGAAGGATATTCAAGTTACTGTAAGTATGGTTACATTTACTTTTCGGGGTCCATACTGGGCTCAATAAAATGAAATGAAAATGGGATTTGTAGAGCGCTGAAGTTGCCCTGAGGCGTCCAGGCGCTGAAAAAACAGAAGATGCCCTCAGAATGTTACTACTTATTTGAACAGGAAGGTTTGAGCAGTTTCTGGAAGCTAGTTAGGTTGGAATTATCTCGCATCTGCAGAGGGAGGGTGTTCCACAGTTTAGACACATTGTACGAGAACGAACGTCCTCCTGCTCTGGCTCTAAAGATTCTGGGAATGTTGGCTAATGATGCGGTTGAGGAATGGAGTGCCTTGTTGGGCAGATATGGAGAGATCAGGGAGCAGTTGATTTCTGGGCCCATTTTCCAGAAAGTCTGGTGGGCAATGCATAGAGCTTTAAACTTCACTCTGTCCCTAACAGGTAACCAGTGTAAAGTTCTTAGGCCAGTTTTTATTGAGGTCCTCCGTGGGACTCCCAATAGCGCACGGGCAGCACAATTTCGAGTGCGCTGAAGTTTTTTTAGGGTGTAGTCTGGTGCTCCAAGATAAAGGGCATTATTAAAATCTAGACGGGATTGGACAAGGCCCTTTATGATTATTTGTCTGGCCTCAAAAGGGAGAAGGGGAAGAATTTTTTTGATCACCCTAAGGAGGTCGAAACAAATGGCCGACACCTTGGTGGCCTGTGTATTAAGGCTGAGCGATTTATCGAGCCATACTCCCAGACTTTTGATATTATCTCTGGGGGGTGGGGCCGTACCCATGCTTGTGGGCCATATCAGCTCCAAGGTGGAGGGGGCCGCCGGGCCCAGGAGCATGAGCTCAGTTTTGTCGTCATTGAGCTTCAGACATGAGCTCATCATCCAGCTCTTTACATCCTCCAGGCAAGCCACTAGATTGTGCGGAGGTTGGAGGCCGCTCTTCTGTGCAAGGGAGACCACCAGCTGGGTGTCGTCCGCATAGGAGATGATATTAACACCATGCGGACGAACAATCTCAGCCAGCAGCCTCATGCATGCGTTGAAGAGCGTAGGGCTCAAGGATGAACCCTGCGGAACTCTGCACCCCAAAGGCCTACTTGATGATACGGATGTGCCGTCAAAGACCTGGAACCATACCGGGGCTTCTCCGGACACTCCTAGGTCGGCAAGACGGTTCAACAGAATTTTATGATGTACCGTGTCAAACGCGGCACTCAGATCGAGGAGGATCACTGCCACTGACCCCCCTCGATCCAAGATCCGTCTTGCCTCCTCAGTTACGGCCAGTAGAGCGGTCTCTGTCCCATGTTTTGGGCAAAAGCCCATCTGGGAGGCATCGAGGAGATGGTTTTCCTCGAAGAATTTAGTCAGAGTGGTATTGACGTGCTTCTCCAGGATCTTAGATGCCCATGGGAGCAGAGAGATCGGGCGGTAATTGCCTGGGTTAGCTGGGTCGAGGGAAGGTTTTTTTAGTAGGGCCCACACCATTGCGTGTTTCCAGGTCGCAGGTACCGTCCCACTCAGTATGGAAGAGTTCAGTAATTCCAGAAGGGTGGGGAGAATGGTTTTGCTGGCCAGCCCCAGTGAGCCCAGTGGAGCAGGGTCACACGGAGAGCCGGTTTTTAATTGTTGAGCTAGACTCTCCAATGTTTCCAGTGTCATCAGAGGAAAAGACTCCAGCCTATTGTCCCTGTCCAGAGCTGAGACCAGGCGTTGAGAGGGCGGGTCAGTGGGTGGGTTTGGGAAGGAGAGGTAGATTTTATTCACTTTTTGAAAGAAGAATTCCACCAGATCATTACATTTGGACGGTGAACTACTAATATCTGTGGCAGGCAGGGAGGGATTTATCAGGGAGTTTACTATGCGATATATTTCTTTTGGCTTAGATTTAGCCGTTGTTATTTTGTGGTTATAGTAGGCTGCTTGCAAAGTTTTTATGGCCAGTTTATAGTTCCTAATCATTTCCCTGTAGGTGGTTTTTTCAGCAGGGTTATAAGTCATGCGCCATTTCCTCTCTTGTCTCTTACAGAGACGCTTTTGACTTCTGAGGTCTTCTGTATACCACGGGGCTGATTTACTTTGCCTCTTTGAGCTGGATGGGTATGAAGGGAGAACCGAGTCAAGAGAAGGTGCCGCTCGTAGTCGGACTTTGAGGATTCTGCTGTTGCCCTGAAGCCTGCCTAACTGTCCCCTTTACGTGACTTGGGAGCCCGTGAGCTCAGTCACCACTCGGACCAAGGGAACCAAGTTCAGAGACCTGGAGCGGGACTGCGAGGACCAGGAGCGCTTGCGGCAACATCATTCCATGCACCTGGTGCCTCTTCCCGCCCCCTCCTCCCAGCGAGCTCTTAACGACTCGCGGCCCCCACTTCGCGGGAGCCGCTCGTAGTCGGACTTTGAGGACTCTGCTGTTGCCCTGAAGCCTGCCTAACTGTGCCCTTTACGTGACTTGGGAGCCCGTGAGCTCAGTCACCACTTGGACCAAGGGAACCAAGTTCAGAGACCCGGAGCGGGACTGCGAGGACCAGGAGCGCTTGCGGCAACTTCATTCCGCGCACCTGGTGCCTCTTACCGCCCCCTCCTCCCAGCGAGCTCTTAACGACTCGCGGCCCCCGCTTCGCGGGAGCCGCTCGTAGTCGGACTTTGAGGATTCTGCTGTTGCCGTGAAGCCTGCCTAACTGTGCCCTTTACGTGACTTGGGAGCCCGTGAGCTCAGTCACCACTCGGACCAAGGGAACCAAGTTCAGAGACCCGGAGCGGGACTGCAAGGACCAGGAGCGCTTGCGGCAACATCATTCCGCGCACCTGGTGCCTCTTCCCGCCCCCTCCTCCCAGCGAGCTCTTAACGACTCACGGCCCCCGCTTCGCGGGAGCCACTCGTAGTCGGACTTTGAGGATTCTGCTGTTGCCCTGAAGCCTGCCTAACTGTGCCCTTTACGTGACTTGGGAGCCCGTGAGCTCAGTCACCACTCGGACCAAGGGAACCAAGTTCAAAGACCCGGAGCGGGACTGCGAGGACCAGGAGCGCTTGCGGCAACATCATTCCGCGCACCTGGTGCCTCTTCCCGCCCCCTCCTCCCAGCGAGCTCTTAACGACTGGGGGCCCCCGCTTCGCGGGAGCCGCTCGTAGTCGGACTTTGAGGATTCTGCTGTTGCCCTGAAGCCTGCCTAACTGTGCCCTTTACGTGACTTGGGAGCCCGTGAGCTCAGTCACCACTCGGACCAAGGGAACCAAGTTCAGAGACCCGGAGCAGGACTGCGAGGACCATGGGGGCTCGTGGCAACATCATTCCGCGCACCTGGTGCCTCTTCCCGCCACCTCCTCCTATTTAGCCCAGCCTCCGAACGCGAACGCGGGACGCGCGCGGACGGAGTCGCGGGCGAAGACCGGGCAAAGAGCGGGCCGTTTGAGGCCATTCGAGTACGCGAGAGTCCGGTCCGGGCCCCATCTCTTTCATCGCCACACTTAGGCTTCTTAACCATCAGTGAAATGAGCACCAGGGAAACCAGAAGCAAAACATCTTCCCTAGCCGCGGCCGGAGCAGTCAAAGGTCCCATTGACACTTACTTTGCCAAAGCCGGTTCTCTCCTGATTGAGGAAATCGAGGTGCTGGAGAGAAGAATCTCTCAGGAAATAGACTGGGTAAGAAGATCCTCAATGGGCCCAATGGCCCAAGCCAGAACCCCTGAAGGCAGATCTGGTTCACCAATTAGTGGAAGAACTGACCCAGTAGAATGCCCACTCCCAGGTACCTCAGCTATCAACCCAGAGCTTACCATTGAAGTCCCGAGTGACTTCGAGGACATGAGTTTAATGGCCCTACCCAATACCCACATCCCGAAACAACATCAACTGACAATATTGAGGCAGCTAAAGTCATTGAACCCAACATAGAGAAAGATAGGGGGGTGAGAGAAGGGGCCATACAAAAAAAGAAGAGGGGGGCCCAAAATAAAGAAGATAATAGGATAAAATCTCCTAAACCTAAACAATCGAGAGGGAAAGGGGGGAAAGGAGCCACCTCTGCTACTATACTAGAGAAGTCGGGAATAACAACCCCACCTAGAACTACCAATACAACTCTCCTTCCACAGTCTACAAATACCGTCCGATTGGACACCACCTCCGACGACATCACATTGGAGGACATAGGCACACTCCTTAGGTCCCTATTGAGTCCCCTTGAAGCTAGACTGATTAAGATCGAGGCTAGATTAGTCTCTATTGAGAAAGCCACTGTTCAGCTTGCTGACTCGAGGAAAATCGACAACAGTGGAACTCAAGCTGCAAAAGGGGGAATGGGACCAAAGTCCAACAAGGGTAACGGTCCACCTACAGCTATAAACAATAAGCTTCCACCCACAAACCCCAAAACTCCGCTAGTCATGCCAAACACCATTTTGCAACCCCCAAACGCCAACAAGGCCCCAACCCCAATCCAGCATACAGTAACTGCCTCTCCTAAAACAACCCCCCGTCTAAAGATACTGCTTTGCCCCCGTCTAATGTCAAGGGCGATCCACCACATAATGGAGAAAAATCTAACCTCAATCGTAAACAAAAGCCTGTTAACCTCCCCCCAGAAGCAGCCCCCTATACCTTAGTGCTGGTGGGGGTTCCGGCACTAAAACCCTCATCTTTTGAATCTACCACCTCACTTAAGAATAAAGTTATTAACTGGCTTTCCATCAATAGACCTCTCCCGAGAGGAATAACAAGTGATATCTCCATGGCCAGGAGGACCACGTGGGTGGGTTATACCAGGAAATCTATTAGGGGAGATTGCATTCTGGTCACCTTCAGAGAGCCGAACACAGCTGCATACATTTGCACCTGGGCTTTTGATGAGGATTTCGGTAGTATTATTCAACCACTTCCTCTCTCATTTTTCTACCCTTCGAGACTCTATAACTTAGAGGACCAGAGATGGGGGCACCACCAAGAGCTGTTAGAGGATTGGGAAAATTGCCTAAGGGAGAGTAATGTTCCCCAACAGCAAAGGGGACAACCAACAGACAATTTCCTTCCGTATGGGGAGGAGGCTGGCTGGGAAACTGTCACAAGGAGGAGGGGTGGGGGTGGAGGATACAGGAGAGGAATCCCAGGGTCCAACAGAACACATTACCCAGCCTATCTACCCACTCACAACAGATATAGTAGCCTGGAAATGGTAGACTGACAGGCGGATGAAGAGGGGGGTGATCTCCTAGTACCTCCCAGGTTTGAGTTTAAAACACCTATAGTGCCGGTCACACAGACGAGGGCAATCAACATAGCTGAGCTTAGTTTGCCTCCCGAACCAAGTATGGAGGTCCCTACTGTGACCCCTATTACTATAACACCTGACATGAACCACTCCCCCACAAGCCAATTGGCGGCTACGGAGCACAACCCTAACAACTCTGCAATTATAGGTCTTGCCACAACCAAATTGTCTCATATAACTGTGATCTCTTGGAACGTGGCAGGCCTAGCCAATAAAATAAACTCCATAGAGTGGGGCACCTACATCAGCTCCAAAAACATACTCCTCTTCCAGGAGACTTGGGCGCGCGAGCAAATATAATTTCTGGGCTACGCCTCCTTTTCCAAACCTGCTAAGTGGGGGGTAAGGGGCAGGCCGTCGGGAGGTCTCACGACCTGGGTAGCAACGGACCTAGGTTGTCACACTACCTGCTTAGAGACCGCCTCAGATGATATATTGGCGGTCTTACTTGAGTGGCCAGACTCCTCGAAGCTGCTAGTCATAAACATATACTCAAGGCCGGTACCTATGCTAAAAGAATCCGGTACCATAGATGAATTATCTGTGTTCCTAGAAAGCATTCCATGTGAACTCGCTTGCTTGGTGGGAGGTGACTTAAATTCACAGTACGAACCACTGCCTGGTCTGCGTGATGGTCCTTCCTATGAGGAAGATTCATGTTGGTTTGTTCCAGAGACGGTGGCTCCTCCCCTCAGGGCCTGGACTCCCCTGGCCTTGCAGATAACTGCCCTTACTCTCAATCAAGGTCTAAGGGCGTGTAATGGCCGCTGCAAATCGGACATCCCTAGCATCAATACTTACAATAAAATAGGCAGCAAATCCAGACTGGACTATATTATGGTTAAACTGTTTATGTGGCCACTAATAGTTGATTTCAAGGTCACCGAAAGAATGGACAGTGACCATAACGCCCTGGAATTGACTTACTCTCTGCCAGGGCGCGAGGCCATATCCAATGGAACGGATAAAGATAAGGCGGGGCTCCTACTTGAAAATAATCGGAGGAAAGTCAAGTGGGAGAAATTGGCCTATAGTCCTGATAGAATACCGCAGTTATACGCAAGGATAATCCCGCTCCTGGAAAGGGCCTTCCAGCTAGGGAAGGAGGTGCAAGATGATGTTAACAAAGGAATGCTTGCACAAACACACGCAGATATAATTAACGCCCTAGAGCTGGATCTGTTCTCATCTTCAGGGAAAAGGAAAGGTCCCCCCCCCCAAAACGTCTTGGTATAATGCCACTTGCAGGGAATCTAAGGCCCAATTGCTACTTGCTATAAAAGGACGCCATAGCAAGGAAGAAATCCAAGCTAGGAGAAGATCCTATAAAAAGCTCCTGGAGAATGCGCAGGCGGAATGGGACAATGACTATTGGGAAAACCTTGTCAGTTCATTAACAGTTAGAGACTCGCGTATATTTTGGCGCTTAGTCGCCAATGGCACAGAGAATTTATCCTCAGCAATAGAGCCCAACATAGCCCCTACGATATGGCAGTGCCACTTTGAGGCGTTGTACTCTGAGGAAGTTGGGGACCCAAATAGAGCTGGTGGCATAAAGACATCTAGTCCAACGGGGGTCCCTTTCACTGAAAAAGAGGTGAGGGAGGCTATTACAGGTCTAGCTGCGGGGAAGGCCTTGGGACTTGATGGGGTGCCTGGGGATTTGTTCAAGCAAGAACCAGGGATATGGGCCCCATATCTCACATTAATATTTAACGCCATTCTGGGGGGAATGGAGGTTCCCGATGCTTGGCTGGGAGCAGAGGTGGTTCCAATTTATAAAAAGGGAACCCCTCTGCTCCCAGCCAACTACCGTCCAATCAGTCTCATCGATATCTCCCAAAAGCTCTTCGGAAGACTGATTTTGGACAGGCTACAGGCCTGGATAGAGGAGATGGGCACCCTGTCTCCCTATCAAGCGGGCTTTAGACAGGGTGTATCGACAATAGACCAAATTTTTAGACTGAATCTCCTTTATTGGAGAACAGCTGTAATCAAAGGCGGTACATTGTACACTATTTTTGTAGATTTACGTGCCGCCTTCGATTTGGTACCTAGAGCGAGGCTGTGGAGAGTTATGGAAGAGCTGAACGTCCCAGGCGACATCTTGGCAATCCTGATGAGATTACATCACAACAACTATGCCCGCGTGAGGTGTGGCAAAGGTGGCAAGTTAACTGAAAGGTTCCCCGTTCGCAGAGGGGTTAGACAGGGTTGTGTGCTTGCACCAACTCTGTTTTGCCTCTTTGTGAACGGGGTTGTTGCCCACCTGAACAGGATTGCCAACACTGATGCCCCCAAGTTGACAGGCAGCAGGGTGCCTGCAATCATGTTTGCAGATGACACCCTGCTGTTGTCTAAATCCCCTATGGGCATTCAACGCATCCTGGACGGTTTCCTACAGTTCTGCTCTGAGCGGGGACTGGAAATTAACCCACAGAAAACTAAATTCATGATTTTGAATCCTAACCCCCAAAACCGAGCCCCACCTAGGCTAGGCACAGTCCAATTGGAACGTGTGCACACTATTGAATACTTGGGGATTACTCTTAACGAACATTTAACGTGGACGTCTCACCAGACCAAAGTGACCATCAAACTGGCTCAGTTGGCGGGTGGCACTATGCGTCTGGCGAATAAATCTCCCTATCGCCCACTAACCCCAATTATTCATATTTACAAAACTCAAGCCCGTGCGGGTGTCACATACGGGGGTGAGCTGTGGGGACACACCCAACTGTCCAAATTACAGTCAACTGAAAATAAATTTTTGAGACAGATTGTCGCCCTCCCTCAGAGCACTCCACTACTTCCCCTTAGATTGGATTTGGGAATCCGACCGATAACGGAGGAGCTTGGCCTTAAACCCCTGACATTTTGGAGGCGTTTGTGGTGCAGCCCAGATCTTTTAAACTACAGAGAGGAGCTACAGGAATTCCTGCAATTGCACAATGCCCGGAGAATTCCGTGGATGATTTATGTTAAGGGAATGCTAGAGGACATTGGTTACCCGGAACTATGGACGGACCCCTTAAACACCTGTACAAAGACTCCAAAAAAGGTACTTGTGAGAGCCTACCAAGATCTGAAGCTCACCAGAGCTATTGTTGCTACACGAGAAGGATCCTTGACTCACCTGTTCCTAAAAGCAAAAGACTCTTATCATCTTGAAAGTACTTTTGATGCCATGTCTCCTGTATTAACGAGGAAACTATTCTTCCAATGGAGATATGGAATTCTTCCCCTAGCATCATTCACAGCGTCCTGGTTATGTAGCTCCTCCATAGAAACTTGTCCAGTGTGTGCACATCCGAAGGAGAATGACGCCCATGTTGTTTTCTTCTGCAAGGGCTATGAGAGGAGCAGGAAATACTGGCTCGTCCCCCTTCTCAGGAATCTGGGTTTTAGAACTTTTCAACCTGCTTATAGAGTTTTAAAAACAGATCTCTCCCCCACTGTAGTCTTTGCTCTCTCGAAATTTTTAACCTCCATGTGGTACACCCGAAGCCGATGGGTAAAAAGACTTCAATAATAAGACTCCTCGAATGTTATGACTGAACTTCCGGCACCCTGTTTTAACATGATTGGAATTATTGGATCACATTGTTGTTTAATACGTTTTTTAATCTTGTACATATGTAATGCATCTTTTATGATCTGTGATCGAAATAAAGATTCTTGGAATGGCATGGTTATCCACTCGTCATATTTAGTGTTATTTGACATCGGGTCATGGGAAAGAGTGGGTCTAGTGGTGCTGAGAGCCTTCATCCAGTTGTCGATAGGAAGTTTGGGCCAGTTTCGAGTTTTCCGAGATGTAAAAGAGGATGGGGGGGGGTTTGCTCGTGGTCCAGGTGAAGGCTATCAGGAAATGGTCCGACCATGGGAGGCTACTGATGGTGCCCACTTTAAGCTGGTCACTGTTACTAAAGATCGGGTCTAAAAGATGCCCCTTTTCATGTGTGGCAGAGGGGACTGATTGCTCCAGTTGAATGGCAGCCAGGCTTGACATCATCTCTAGTGCCGTGGGGTCCAACAGGTTGTCAAAATGGATGTTAAAATCTCCCAGTAAGGTAAAGTTGGCAGGAGAGACAACCAGTTGGGAGGCCACCGATAGAAGAGAGGTGTTAAATTTTCCGATAGAACCAGGGGAGCGGTAGATGAGAATACCGGTGAAGCTGGTATTAGTGGAAAGCTCGATTGCAAAAGAGAGATTTTCGCAGTCCTCAATCTCCTCCGCTAAACAGCGGCAGACATAGCTCTTCTTGTAGATAATCGCAAGGCCTCTGCCCAGCGGTCGATCAGCCCGCACTATCTGATATCCCGGAATAATGGCCTGTGCAAGATCCGGCTGAGAGTCTTGATTTAACCATGTCTCGGTCAAAAAGATTACGTCTGGTGAGTGTTCATCTAATAGCAGGGAGATTTCTAAGCAATGTTTCACTAGGGACCTACAATTAATCAAAAACATAGAATAATCCTTTACCTCAGATCTGGCAGTGGTGGTTTTAATGATTAGGTCAGATTTACAATTTGTGCAGCAGCGAGGGATCTCCAGGGGATGTCTAGGAGGGCCACAACTGGGTGTAGTCGGTGGACGAAGCTGATGTAAGAGGCTCGAGCTGTATACATATCTGTCATCCCCAGAGGGGCCAGGGGGCATGGCGCCTGGGCCCGGCCGGGCACGGACGAGCGCAGACGAGCTTGCCTTAAGCGCGCCTTCGGCGTGCAAACGGCGCTCCCGCTGCGCTTCTGAAGGAAGCACATATTTTATAGTTGCAGATAACGTCAGTAGGGGGGCGTGGCTTCGAAAAAGGGGCGTGGCCTCACTCAACGACGGAATGGCAGCAGCGCTGACCTCTGCTCCAGCGCCTTCCAATGAAGAGTTCAAGTGCCAAGAGGGAAAGCGAGGAGGTAGGAAGTGCAACAAGTAAAGAATGTGACTGTCAAATGTTTAAAATCAGATTTAAGACAGGTTAAAATACACACTCCCGGCTTTTCGCCTCAGGAGAACAAGAGAGCATCCACCGGCGCTTGTACTCAGCGTCCTTATGAATGCTCTGTCAATTTAGCACGCCCTCGAAGGGGGCGTGGCTTCAAAAAAGGGGCGTGGCCTCACTTGACGACGGAATGGCAGCAGCGCTGACCTCTGCTGCAGCGCCTTCCAATGACGAGTTCAAGTGCCAAGAGGGAAAGCGAGGAGGTAGGAAGTGCAACAAGTAAAGAATGTGACTGTCAATGTTTAAAATCAGATTTAAGACAGGTTAAAATACACACTCCCGGCTTTTCGCCTGAGGAGAACAAGAGAGCATCCACCGGCGCTTGTACTCAGCGTCGTTATGAATGCTCTGTCAATTTAGCACGCCCTCGAAGGGGGCGTGGCTTCAAAAAAGGGGCATGGCCTCACTTGACGACGGAATGGCAGCAGCGCTGACCTCTGCTTCAGCGCCTTCCAGTGAAGAGTTCAAGTGCCAAGAGGGAAAGCGAGGAGGTAGGAAGTGCAACAAGTAAAGAATGTGACTGTCAAATGTTTAAAATCAGATTTAAGACAGGTTAAAATACACACTCCCGGCTTTTCGCCTCAGGAGAACAAGATGCAGCACTGACGTCTCTTGTGATAACAGGTGAGTAAATGGAATTCGTAGTTCGGCTGATTTTAAAGGAATATTTCGCTCAACAGTGAAGGAAGGGGGGGCCTGAGGTGACATGTGTGCAAACACGCCCTGTGGCGCGCTTTAGGTTGGGAAATTAATTCCTCTTGAATCCTGAGGTCCCCTGTGTGCCAGCTAGCCCACCAGGTACCTCCAGTATGCGGCAGGGAGCTGCTCTGCAGAGAGGTGTTCATAGGGCACGCCCCCTTTTTACAACACTCAGCAACACAGCTCCGTGGCGCTTACTAGAGGTACCTATTGGACTAGTTGGCCGCAAGGGGACCTCTGGATTGAAGAGTAATTAATTGCCCATTTTAAAACACGCCACAGGGCATGTTTGCACACATATCACCTCAAGCCTGCCCCCTACCTTCACCACTGTGCAAACACGCCCATAACGCATTCTAAGTTGGGGGATTGAGTCCCCTTGCATACTGGGGGTCCATGGGGGCCTACTGGTCCACCAGAAACCTCCAGTGGGCGCCATGGGGACGCGTTGCAGAGAGGTGTAAAAAGGGGCATGGCCTCATTACACCTCTCTGCAACACAGCCCCCTTGCGTGTTTGCAGAGGGCTGAACTTATTCCCCTTGCATACTGGGGGTGCCTGGGGGCCAACTAGCCCACCATGAACCTCCATTATGGGCCAGGGTCTGCGTTGCAGAGAGGTGTAATGAGGCGATGGCCCTTTTTACACCTCTCTGCTACGCAGCTCCCTGGCACGTTTGCAGAGGGGGAACTAATTCCCCTTGCATACTGGGACTCCCTGGGGGCCAACTAGCCCACTAGGAACCTCCAGTATGCACCAGGGGGCTGCGTTGCAGAGAGGTGTAACAAGGCCACACCCCTTTTTATACCTCTTTGCAACGCAGCCCACCTGGCCCATACTGAAGGCACCTGGTGGGCTAGTTGGCCCCCAGGGACCCCCAGTATGCAAAGGGAATTAGTTCCCCCTCTGAAAACGCACCAGGGGGCGCGTTTGCAGAGAAGTGCAGGGAGGGTGCGTGGCCTCCTCCCAATCCTGTTTTTCTTGAAAACCTGCTTTTAAACAGGGGGGCATTTTTTTGGCCCTGGGGACCCCATCCCCCAGGGCTTGTCCCCAATTCTTTTTTTGTCTTGTTTTTTTACGGGAAGGGGGTCGCGTGGCTCCCCTCCCGTGGCCAATTCTGCCCCGGGGACCCCATCCCCGGGGCATGGCCAACTTTTCTATTTTTTTGTGGAGTCCCCCTCCTATGCCCCCTTAAGGCCCCGGGGGACCCCATCCCCCGGAGCCTGCCAATTTTTTTTTGTGTTTAATTTTAATGGTGGAGGGGGGCCACATGGCCCCCCTCCTGGGCAACTTATGGCCCTGCGGAACCCAACCCCCGGGGCATGCCCTCTCCGTTGGGGACCATGGGGGGGTCCCCAAGCCCCCCACGGTCCCTGCATCCTGCGGGAGCCGGCATTGCTTTTCTGTTTGGGGAGCAGCTAACATTCTGCTCCCCATGCAGAAAAGCAATACTCTTTGATTTTTGAAAGAGAGAGCAGGTCTTTCAAAAATCAAACCAGTTTGCTATGGTAGGGCGGGAGCCACGAGGCTCCTGCCCAACCATAGCAAACAGCAGTGTCCCGGGGGAAGGCACCCCGGGACACTGCAGGAGCTGGCCCTGGGAGGTGGCAGTTTCCAGGGACATCAAGGGCTCCAGGAGGGCGGCCCCCCTCCCACCTGTTAAAAGCCCCGGGGGTGGTGGTCCCCAGGACTGGGGGGTCCGTCACGGACTTCCCAATTTAAATATTAGTGCCTCGGGAGGTGGCGCTCCCCGGGGCATGTGGGGGGCTTGAGCCCCCCACAGGTTTAAAAAAAATATATATATTAAAAATGAAGCCCCGGTGGTGGCGGTCCCTAGTCCTGTGGGGGGGCCTTAGAGGCCCCCACAATACATATCAAAGTCCCAGGTATGGCAGTCCCCGGGGCTGCGGGGGCCTTGAGCCCCCACACACTTAAAAATAAAGCCCCGGGGGTGGCTGTCCTCGGGGCTTGGGGGGCCTTAGAGGCCCACACCATACATATTGAAGCCCCGGGAGGTGGCGGTCCCCGGGGCTGCAGGGAGGCCCAGTGCCCCCCGCTATCATGCTTACTTTGCCCCGGGGGTGGTGGTCCCCAGGGCAGTGTGGGGGGGGATTGGGGCCCCCCCACACTTTTTTCATAAAGCCCCTGGGATTTGGTCCCTCCGGGGGCTAATTACAAAAAAAAGCAGACTTTTTTTTTTCACGGGGTGATCCCGCAATTTAAAAAATATAAATAAAAAATGTTTGGGCCTTGGGGTCCTTGTGGGACCCCCTGATCAGGCCTAGGGGGTCAGGGTTGTTCTACCCTGCCCCCTTTGCGTGTTTTTCGCATTTCTTTTGCTGCTTTCTTGTGCCTCGGTCCTACCGGGGCACAAGATGGCTGCCAACACTTCCTGGTTTGGAGTGTTGACAGCCAATTAGCATAAAGCTCATGCCCGGGAAGGTACAGAGTATTTTACAGATTACGGTACTTCATCTCTAGATATATCTATGATTTTCTCAGACACTACTGAACAGATTTACACCATTTAACAAAAAGCATAATCTGCAAACCAAACTCTACCTTTTGCCAAATTTGGTGCAATTCCGTTCAGCAGTTCGGGCTGTAGCCCATCTTAAAGGTCCTATGGAAAATTGCATGGTGAAAACACATTTTGGGACCCCCTTTTTTCTTTGGCTTCCGCTTGACGAATCACCCCCAAACTTTCAGGGAAGGAGCGGAGCGGAGCCGGCCATTTTCTTGGAGAATTTAGCGAAGATTCGTCGACCGCCAGTAGGTAATATATTACCTTCTGGCGGTCGCCAGTAGGTAGTTATAGTTAGGACCTAGTTTCCATAGGAAATCCCCAACATTCTATTTAGAATAACTTTGGCGACGGTCAATGAATCTTCGTGAAATTCTCCAAGAAAATGGCCTGCTCCGCTCTGCTCCTTCCCTGAAAGGTTGGGGGTGATTCGTGAAGCAGGGGCTGAGAAAAAAGAGGGTCCCAAAACATGTTTTCCCCATGTAATTTTACATAGGGTTCTTTAAGTGAGGCTACAGCCCGAACTGCTGAACGGAATTACACCAAATTTGGCAAAAAGGTAGAGTTTGGTTCGTAGTTTATGATTTTTGTTAAATGGTGTAAATTCGTTCAGTAGTTCCTGAGAAAATCAAAAGTAAAATCATAGATATATCTATAAACAAAATACCGTAGGAGTACTCTCGGAGGATAGTATGTGTACCATTACGAGCACGAGCTGCATGCTAATTGGCTGTCGCCTGTCTGTCAACACTCTAAACCAGGAAGTGTTGGCAGCCATCTTGTGCCTCGGTAGAACCGAGGCACAAGAAAGCAGCAAAAGAAACATGACAAACATGCAAAGGGGGCAGGGTAGAAACACCCTGATCCTGTAGGCCTCCTCAGGGACCCCCAAGGCAAAAAACATTTAAAAAAAAAAGTTGCGGTATATGCGTAAGGTACGCGTATGCTGTGAAAAAGAAGAAAAAACCCGAAGCCCGCTTTATTGTTAATTAGCCCCTGGGGGGAATGTTTTTATTGATGATGGGTGGCCCATAGGGGGGCCCACTCCTCTGACCAGGCCTTGGCTGAATTCCTCTGTAATCACATAACCAGACAAGAGGCACACCCTTCTAGTACATCGTGGCCAAGACCTGGAATGAACTCCCCCTCAGCATCAGATGAACCAACACACTGAAAGCATTCAGGAAGAGCCATAACACCTGCTTTTTGAATGACAAAAGCTGCACAAATCCCCCCCACATACTCACCCAGAGCCTGGAAATCCTCACAGGTGAATAGTGAGCTCTATACATCCATAATTGATTAATTCATACGCCACCACCGTTTGCGTTTGAGTGTTATGAACAGGCCCTGACATTGCTTTTGCTGTCTGTAACTCTTAAAGGTAGTGAAATGAGCAGTGCTACCTTCTTTAATATACACAGAATCTCTGAGATTGGTTTGGTTTGGCTTCACGTCTGAGAGCTACTTTCAAGTTGTTGGTGAGCTACCAGTAGTTCCCGAGCTATTAGTTGGAGACCCCTGGTATATATAGTGAGTGGGGAATTGTAGTCGTGAAGCATAAATGTAAAGGTTATTACACCACAAAATGCATAATACATAGCACTTTGAATCAGTGCATTCTCTAAAGCCTGCCTCACTGCATAAGTACATGCTTACTGAGTGAATGATTACATGAATATACGGTAATAAAGAGAAATAAAAAAAGTTTAAGAAAAAGGGAAGTTAATAGAATAATGAGTCAAAAAAAGGTGAATGCATGTTAATACTCCTATTAAAAAATAGTAACCTATAGAAATGCTTTACTAATAAAAACTAGTTTAAATAAAGCATTTTAGAAATTATACGAAAGTTAAAAAGTATCGAAAGAGGCACATTTACATAAACACGTGACACGCTAAAACAGTGGAAGTGAGAACACCTGTCAACTGAAAAAAGTGACTTAATAGTTGGAGGAGCAATAAATTGATCCCATAGACTGTTAGGTAACCAAAAAGTACATAAACCACACCCGTGGGATGATTAGTTTCATTTTAGACAATGAATACGGGTGAAGAAACTACGAGCAAGGTAATGATTCGGGGCTGCGGAAGCATCTGGAGAATATCTTTTTTTCCGCAAAGGGAACATATTGTTAATGTATACTTAAAAATACATAAAACACTATGTTCTCTGTAGAGGAGTTGGATGAATTTCAACGGAGGAAAGAAACAATAACGAAGCGAGGTAAAATATATGAATGAAAATATAGGTTATTTAATGGATTAGTACGTGCAAAGTACGGAGTTGGATGAATTTCAACGGAGGAAAGAAGCAATAACGAAGCGAGGTAAAATATATGAATGGAAATATAGGTTATTTAATGAATTAGTACGTGCAAAGTATTGATTAGGAGCGATGTCATAATCTTCAATATATCTTTCATTTCCATAGAGGGATCATATTGTTAATGTATATTTTAATTTATATTAAACTTTATGATCCTTCAACTGGGGTTGATTGACTCACAACCGACAAATATTTTTTTAATATGCAAGTATTTCTTTATGATTGAAAAATGTACTAAAAACAAAACTCTTTATCTTCTAGAGTGAAATTGGGCTAAAAGTATTTATATTAAGTAGTGCTTTTTGCAATTTTTACTCGTAAAGAAAAGGAGGATTATCTTCGCAAGCACTTTTTTGAAAAAACAGTAATATAATTGTGGTTTAAAATTTTATGATTGTTAAATGTAATAATACATGAAATATACATAAAAAAAGAAACATGAAGTAGTGAGGGAGTGTTTGTCGTAGCACTTCTGTTCTACTTTATCTGAAAGTAAAAGAAGCCCAAACATTTATAAAAAGATGATGGGGCAACACTTATATAATGTAAACATAAGGAATGAGTGCTTATGATAAAATAAAATTAATGTGATCCAACGCGTGATACCAATGAATGTAAAATAATTTTTGCATTTCACCCATATGATGAATATAAAAGAATCAATAAAAATATTTTGAAAACATGAGCCTTTTTTTTCCAAGGATGGTTTGAAGAGTTATACATTTTATAAACAAACATAGTACTGTATGCTAAAGGAGAAAAGTCAGATGATAGAATAGGAAATAGAATAATGTTTTTAAATACTTTTACAGTCAACAAACTCGTAAGCAGAGTACACAGTTTAAGTTAAAAACACCCTACCACAAATAGTTTTTGAAATGCATAGTAAAATAAAGTGCGTCACAAAATGAGCTACATACATGGTGACTGTATCGTAACGTCACATAGAAAAAAGAATGCCAATCAAAATTAGCATCAGGAAGGTAGACGTAAGTACACAACAGCCAATCAAATTTTTTTCAAAATCGCGCAAGGAAAGGGATTGGTCGCTAATACGTTTTCTTACAATGCTTCACAACCAATCAAAAAGAGGTGTTGAAAGTTTCTGTTTTTAACATACGAGCAAATCAGAAATCTTTGCATGTACACGCAGCGAGAGGCAATTATTAAAGATGACTTGCTTTCGCAAGACCCCGAAAGGCTTCTTCCAGAATAAGTACGCACTTCACTGCCAGACCCAATTTAATGATTATCAAGGCTCTCAAGCCTAAACACGTCAGAAATCATCTCTCACCACTTTCTCTTCTTTTTAGTGTATTGTGTGTGGCAGACTGCGTGAACCTTTGCCCAGAGTCCTCGAAGGCCCTGGAGACTGCCACGCCCCAAGACCAGCTCCTGCAGTGTCCCAGAACCACGTGGCACCCCTCCCAACATTTAAAAGCCCCGGGGGGAGGTGGTAAATTAATCGAGACTGAATACGTTAGTACAGCCCACTGTGCTTACGCTACCAGGAAAACACAACAACACTACATGGCCCAGATTTCCATTGTAGTGATTTCTTAGTTCCAGGTCTAGTTGTCAGATTGGCGCACACACTCCATCATGGCTGGTATACACCCACTCCACACCCATCCAGCACGAGTATGTTGTTAGCCATAGAGATATCAAGACTCGGCACCATGTATGAGACTTCTTTGTTGTAGATTGGGACTACATAATGCGGAAGGTCATTTTTCCACGAAAAGGTGAGCAGTGAGGCTTCGGTACGCATCGGAGGGAGTCAAAGGGCTGTAGCAGACTACATACAAAAAAGCGACGCAGCGATTTAGACGAACGCACTCCTATATAGTGTATCAAATTACATGTATATATTTTTTTACCAATAGCAGGAACGATTTTATAATCGCTGAAACGTCCGGCATATTACCTATACAAATAGTTCTTTTAAATGTGAGAAGGAACGTGTAGGAAAGCACAATGTTATCCAACTCCACATTAAGATAGTAACAATTACCAATCATAACATCTTTCTTTTACTATCTTTTAGATGTAGAGCTTCAGGGTGCATTATGTCCAGAACGTGGTGAAAAACACTGACGTCAGAAAGGTGAGCTGCGGATATTGTTTTCAGTCACTCTCTTATTTCCTCTCTCCTTTCATAAAAAAATTGCACACAATGTTAACTTCCTTTTTTTCTTACAGGTAGTGTTTTACAAATTGATGACCCCCCCCCCCCATAAGAAACCTACAAAGCTCTACGTTCGTGTATTCTGCGATGATGCGTGGCCATTGTAAGAATGACTGAGAAGCCTGCTTCGACACGTAGTGCTCCCTGTTTGAATGACGGCAATGGCACAAGGTGAGCAAAGAAGCTTGTTTCCGAAAGAACGTCAAGTTATCTATGAAAGGAGAGAATGTCTAGTATGCAGCAGGCGTGCAACACCCATTGGGCTAACAGGGCTTTAGCTAGGATCAGATAGCTTCCCGGGCCTACACACAGGTTCACCCGAGTACTTCACAGGTCTTTTAAAGACCTTTTGCTTGTTAATGAGGCTTTGATGTCTCCCCCCTGCTTAGAGCCCCTGCAGCTCCACTCTGCCTTTTGCTTGAAGTTCAGCTCCCACCAAATTTTTTTTCTAGCCCCTCCCGATATTTTTGACTCTGGTTGCGCCTGTGGCTTCAGCCCCCCCCCCCGTCGTGTGTGTCTCTCCCATGTTTTAATGTCCTTTTTTCCATCTTTCTCTTTCTTACCCTCTCTCAGATCGTTTCTCTTTCTTTTTTTAAAGTTTTGGACGCTGCTGTCTCCAGTATGCTGTATAGAACCTTATCTGAGTTGAAGTGGTGAACTCTCTTGGTTAGAGTGAAGCCTGCTTCGAGAAGTAGAGCACCCTCTTTGAATCACACCAATGGCACTAGGTGAGCAGAGAAACTTGTTTCCGAAACAACAACAAATTATCTGTGAAAGGAGAGAGTGGGTAGTGTGCAGCAGCTTGACTGTGTAGAAATGTATAATTACCTCCGAGCAGTGACACTGTACCACTTTTGTGTCACTTTTAACATGGGAAAAGTGGAGCAAGGTGCTTGTAAATCTGCGTCTGACTTTTCAAGAAAAACTCTCAACTCGAGACTCTGCGAGTCAATGGGGTGCAACAGTCTAGGTACGCAATATTAGGAACTCACATTAAAATTCCCTTTTGTCAGGCGTTTCGCAACTCAGTTTACGGTGATTAATCAAATGTCCTTTTCTTTGCTTCACCAAACATCCTTCAGAACCAATCACGGCATATTTACCATTATTGATGTTTTCTGTAATATTCTGTTTAAAAATATAGTTTTGCAGCACTTCATAGAGACAAATGGTCTCAAGATGATGACTTCTATTTGGATAATATGTATCCAGCATATTTGTTTTCACAATATCTGTACTTTCTGGCTCTTTATCAGGTAAATATTCAATTTCTTGTACATATTTAAGTACTCGATTTCGTATTGCAGCAAGACCTAGACTCACCCAAATGATTCTTCTATATTTGGAGTATAGACTTGCAGATGATAAGCGATCCGAGCATTCATACGCTCTAATTTCTCGATGAGATAACATCTTCAAACTGTAAGTATATATTTTCTTAGTCAGACTCTTCTTGTGGGAAATCTCTACCCACATTTCTTTCAATTCCGTCTTTTCTGATTTTGTTATGTAGGATGTTACATATCGAGCAAGTTGAGGGTGCACTCTGAAGCTGCACACCCATGGACACACCACGGAGGCAAAAGGTGATCTATGAGTATTTTCTCCTGTATTAACTACTCCATCTATAACTTTCTCTCACAGTTTTAATGTTGTTTTGTCTTTTTCTCTGTTTCACTCTCTGTGACATCATTTCTCTTTCTCTTTTAAAGTTATAGATACTGCTGTCTACTTTGACGTGTAGAAGCAGAGTTAAATTCAAGTTGTGAATTGTGTTGGCCGCAGTGTTTATACAAGGTAAGCACAGCGACCTAGATATACAATGCTTCCAATTAAATGCATTAGAAATAAATTGGCGTATTTACAATCCTGTTGCGCCACTTTTGTGTCAGTAACGCAATAGGCACTTCCATATAGACACCACTTGAACGCGGGACTATAACAGAAGTGAAATGTACCAGGAACACTGCGCGCGTAAAATCGTGGTGTTACCTTGACTTGTAATGTTTGACCTCATTTAGTCACATCAACATAATTTTAAACACTAATTTTATTTTTTGTTTTGCAGATTACCTATTGTACGTCTTTTGGAGTCCACATCACAATTTGTTTATAATATTGTTTTACTAAAGTTATTTTTCTAGTTGTTTATTATATTTTTATCTTCAAGTTACATTTCTAGTTATTGTTGTTTTAATAAAAGTTAATTTAAAAAACGAAATACGTCTTTTTTTTGGGGGGGTGAGGTCCACAATAGAAATAATATTTATAATTTGAAGTACTATAGTACCCGTTTGAGAGTAGGGTTGAAAAGTACTTGCTGTAAAATAAGTTATATTTACTCTGGATCCTCTACAAGACAGAAAGGAAATCAAAGTAAAACAAAACAATGTGTACCAGATTTACAAACCTCTTGCGACACTTTCACGTGCAAAGCCACCCCTCTACAAAATTAAAAGTGTGTGGGCCTCAATGACGCCCCTCAAACCACAGAAACAACCACCCCCCGGAGAAATCTATATTGTGTGAGCGGGCTGCGTGGCCCTCCGCCTGGTGCCCTAGAGACGCCATGCCCAGACCCAGTTCCTGCAGTGTCCTGGGGGGGAAACAGCCATTACAACGCGGTCATAACCACGCGTGACCGTCACCACGAAGCCATTAGCACGCATATAGAATTACCACGCATGCCTTTACCACGCATGCTTTTATGACTAGTTTGCATTTACCACGCATGATAAAGGCATAAGCGTGGTAATGGCTTTGTGGTGACGGTCACGAGTTGTAATGTCAGTGGCTTACGTGCTTCAAATTAGTTTTTAGGTATGCGTGTGACCAAGTCTGATAAGATCGGAGGACAAGGACAAACACCGTGGTGTCTGTGGCAGGAAATCTCATGACTCACATAGAAGGTAGGCGGGAGGTAAAATAAAAATGAAAGTGGCAGGTATAATAAAAATGACGGAGGAAAACTACTAAAATGGTGGAGGATGGAGTATGTTATCAAGGTTTGGCGCCCCAGGCAATAAGTTTCAAATAAATATAGATAGAATATGATTATTAATAATAATATATTAGAAAAGTGTAGCAGCGGATGAGGCACACAGCTCGGGAGAACAAAGTGGCAATTTAATACCTGAAATAAGGAGAGGGTTGCTTGGCGAACTTGAAGAAAAAGAAAGAAGCGTAGTCTTGGAAATGAGGCTACGCATGTATAGAGACTACAACTGGTGCAGAAAAAAAAACGGAAACAAACAATCTCAGAGGTGTACACATGGACCATAGAGGAGCACACCATGTGTAAATTCACTACACATTCATTCAAACAAAGTTTTACACACTATCATAGAAATATAGCTATTTTTTTGACCAGTGAAGTTAGTTCTGAAAAGAACAGCTTTTTTTGCCTTTTTTTTTACATAAAAAATAAACTGGAAAAAAAACAGTGTCCAACAGGAACAAATAAACAAAAAAAATTAGCATTGTGAGCAACGGTGCTCCTGTTTGTGCCGTTTAATTAAATTAATTGACTGCTCTCCGTAGCAGAGCATCTCATTGCAAAATTTACATTGGATGATTAAGTCAGCAAAATCTGGTTTGATATTTGGATGCGGAGTCCATGGCTGTGTGGTTGGTGCGCTTGAAGTGCTGGGAACAGCAGGTGATGGATTGTCCCATAGCCTATCAGAGCAAGCTCTTGCATAATTGTGAGGATTGCAGTGTTTCACATGGCGAACCATGCTTGCTGTCCCAAAAGAGTACTTCTTGCTCGGATCTCCTATTGACAGTGTGGTGTCACAGATTTTGCAGGTGACCTTTGCAGCATTTACCTTTTTCTGTCCTTCTGGAAAGGTGAAAAATGTCCAGATTAGTGCCTCTTTTCTTTTTCCCTGTGACTCCTCGGCTATAAACTGTCAACAGCTGTGTCATGTAGGTAGATAGCCGAACTGCTCCGAACCACTGTGTGTTTGCCTAGGCAAGTGTGAGCATAATTGTACCTTGAAGGTGCCAAGTTTGGCGTAAGGTTGGACATAATAACGTCATCAAAGACTCAGTTCTTTGAAAACTCCATGATTTCGTGGATAAATTAATATTCAAGAAAGAAGAAGTCCCTAGCTGCTGAAGGCGGGTTTTTTCAAGCAATCGTTGTGGATTTTCAGAACTAGTGGAAGTAGCCAGGCCGTATTTGGACTGCATGGGCTAAGTCTAAATATGGTTATGATTTCTATGCCTATATAAGGATAGAGTGATTTATACCTATATATGGGCATGAATCGGGAAAATTACACTAGGGCTCTAAGTTCATATACAACACTTTCAATCTCTCACTCTCGTATATACTCACTTATATACATCAATTTTCACATATACTAGTTTAAAACATATGTAGTTACTCATAAAGACACCATTGAGACAGTCATTCACTCACTAACACACCCATACACACCTTCATCCACCCATACAGTCCTGCAGACATGTTGTGTTCAAAACACATACATACAGTGAGTCACTCATTCATGCATCTATGCGCTAAGTAATATCCCCCACCAAACCATACGGACACTCATACTGATACTCAAAAAACCAACTAATTACCCATATAGACACTCATGTAGCTACTCACCAACCCATGAAGCCACTTATACACAATATGAGACAATGATACATATATTTACATATTTAAAACATTACTCGCTAATACATGTATTCACTAGGATACACTTAATAAGTCAGTTATACAATCATTTTTACAAAAAAAAACATCAAATTAGACACTTATTTACCCATTTATTCTTTCATCGATCTTTAGATATAAATATATAAAAAATATTTATTTTTCAGAAAAACACACATTCACTGGATGATATCATGAGTGATGTCATGAGGGTTGTCATTTGAGATGTCATGAGTGATGTCACTGACCATGTAATGAGTGATGTAATATGTGACGTCATCAGCAGTGCATTGCGGGCGCCCGAGTTATAGTTAGCTGAACTAACTATAACAGGGGAATTTCAATTTTCAATTTCAATGGTTTTGTATGAGTGAAATGTCCAGCTAACTATAATATGTGTGAAACCTATGTTTTTTTCAGTAAATTTCTAAGGTTTTTTAAATGCTAATTCCTAACTATAACGTGTGTGAAACCTATGATTTTTTCAGTGAATATATATATAAATATACATATATATATATAAATATATACATATCCAAGAAAGAAGTGACTCAAACAGATAGATTCACCAAAAAACAAAAATATATTTCCACTACAATGTTTCAGCTTCTGCCTTCCTCGGGTAGTTTCAAGATGGTAAGCTCAGTGGCTGCACAGATGATACAGCTGAATTTTCAAAAAGCATCATGAGTGAAGATTCCATTTGAATTGTCGAATCAATGCAGTCCTGAGAGTTCTTGAGATATGCAGTAATCAGGTTGTATTGTCAGTAATGTTCAGTCCATCTGGATGCAATGATTTTAAACGGTACATCCAGAAGTTTTCCCTGGAGTCCAGTAGTTCCTTCTTTGAGACATGTTCCACGGGGAAAATCTTCAAATCTGATAGTGAATGATTCACAAGGTTAAAATAATTGGCTACAGGCTGGTCAATTTTCTTATTAATTATTGCTGATTTGTGGTTCCTGAATCGTGTGCGGAGGTCATTCACTGTTTGGCCTACATATTATTTTTTACTTAAATAAAAAAACAATATGTTGGCCAAACAGTGAGGAAGGGGGAAGCTGAAACGTTGTAGTGAAAATATATTTTTGTTCTTTGGTGAATCTATCTGTTTGAGTCACTTCTTTCTTGGATATTTTATTTCTTTGTGACTCATTGTATCTTTTTGGATCCAGATTTTTGCCCTGGCTGGCAGTTGTTTTCTTGTGATCCTTCATCTTCAAGCATACATATATATATTCACTGAAAAAAACATGGATTTCAAGCACGTTATAGTTAGAAATTAGTATTTAAAAAACCTTTGAAATCCCATGAAAAAATATGGGTTTCAGACATGTTATAATTAGAAATTAGCATTTAAAAAAACTCAGAAATTCACAGAAAAACAATAGGTTTCAATTACATTATACTTAGTTGGATATTTTTCTCGTACAAAAACCATGGAAATTCCCCCGCTAAAGTTAGTTCAGCTAACTATAACTTGCGCACCCGCAATGCACTGCTGATGATGTCATATATTACATCATTCATGGCATGGTCACTGAAGACATCACTGATGACATCTCAAATAACATCACTGAGTTTCCCTTACCGCCTCTCTAGGTGACTACAGCAGCCTTGTCACACGGATTGAATTCAATACGCCCTACCTGAACAACAAATTCTGCATTCCCTTCAACTTCACTTCCACCGCTGGTCTTAACGCTTGTATAATCACTGGTACCAACTCTACCTCCAGTAGCCTGGAGCTGGAAGCAGGTAGTACCGCTGTGCTGCCACTCGCGTATTGCGCCCTCCCACCGCAAGGTACATAATAACGCCAGTGAGCCACCCATGAAGTTCGGGGTCATGCAAAGCTGCAGAATGCTGATCCGGTAGAACACTGAGGAAATGACTCAGATGAAAAACGCGGAAAGAAAAGGCAGGGCTCCTCAAGGTAGGAGCAGAGGGGATTTCTTAATTAAATCATTTCCCGCAGCCCTTTTCCAGCCGAGACCATTGAAGATCCCGAGGGAGTTGCGGCTGCGACCGTTTAGCTTGCGGCCGCCATGTTGCCTAACATTCTCAGCAAAATATGTACTTCCAACAGGAGCAGCCTGTCAGTTGATTCCTTTGTGTTCTACTGCATCCTTCAAGAGTGTTCTAAAGAACAACTAGAGCGCTAACAGTCTTACTTAAGACAAAATTGTAGCACACCTGAAGCCATCTTGATTAAATCAAACTGGTAAAACATAAAACCTTTAATTTAGAAAGAAACTAAATGAGGGGGTTCATTTTGTCATAGAAATTATGGTTAGTGTAGTAAAAAGAAAAATAAGAACACGCTTCAAGTGAGTTCCTAAATAACTTCCTCTTTTATTTAAATTAAACATTCTGACATGCAGACTGTAATAAGAACTTTCAACACCAGTAGCAGACAGCCATCTAACTCTATGGTGATCAGCAGCTTTACTACATTGTTCTAATGACCAAAAGGAGAGGTAAACTGTTCAATTAATGCCAAAAGTGTAGCACATCTAAAGGCAATCTTGATGAAATTGAAGTGGGAAACTGAAAGCATTTTCTACTGAGGGTACTGCAGTGAATGAGGAAGTAAAAAATATTCTAGCTAACGAGAAGGAAGGTTTCAATTCTATTCAGGACAAGGAGGAGAGTTTATGCATTACTTTTTCACTTTATGAAATCAACAGACTTCAAAGAACCACTGGGGGATGAGTCTCTATAACAACCATAGTCCATATACAACACAGTCCAATCTATATATAAAAATGTGTGACATCCCTTTGTGTTTCTCTTCCTTTACTGCTCATCTGTTAAGTAACTGGCTTCTTAACTATTCCTCACTGGTTTTGATTATTGTGACATGCTTAATTATTCCCTATATGAGTCCTGAGGAGAGTGAAAGGCCCTGCTCTGCTGAGCTCCCGTAGGTGTGCTGTTGGAACCCTTGCACGAAGGAACCTACCGGGTGTTGTTGCTGTATTGAACGCCATATTGCCAATCTGCCCCTGCTAGCCAGCTGGCCTCCCCGTATCCCAGGAGGGATTGACCGCCCCGCCGCACGGTAACAGCTTGCAGCACCCGCTTCGCGGGTGCCGCTGCGCGGCGCGAGGCGTGGGGTCGAGGCCGGCGGACTGGGAACAGCTGTGGAAGGAGGAGGAGGTGACATCAGAGCCAGCTGAGGGCGCGAGCCGCAGGGACTCCCAAGACCAGGAGTCCCTGTGCTGCACAGGTGTGCACGGCCACGCCCCCAGCAAGACACGCCCCCCGGCCGACCAGCTAAACAAAAGAAGGAAGCCTCGCAACAGTAAGCGGGAACCCTTGCACGAAGGAACCTACCGGGTGTTGTTGCTGTATTGAACGCCATATCGCCAATCTGCCCCTGCTAGCCAGCTGGCCTCCCCGTATCCCAGGAGGGATTGACCACCCCGCAGCACGGTAACAGCTTGCAGCACCCGCTTCGCGGGTGCCGCTGCGCGGCGCGAGGCGTGGGGTCGAGGCCGGCGGACTGGGAACAGCTGTGGAAGGAGGAGGAGGTAACATCAGAGCCAGCTGAGGGCGCGAGCTGCAGGGACTCCCAAGACCAGGAGTCCCTGCGCTGCACAGGTGTGCACGGCCGCGCCCCCAGCAAGACACGCCCCCCCGGCCGCAACGCTCGGAATAAATACAACAGGCAGGCGCTCAGCGGGACGCGAGCGGGACGCCGAGCGAAGCCCGGGCAAAGGGCGGGCCCTCTGTGGCCCCCAGAGGCCTGAGGGGCCTGGCCTGCGCCACAAACCCTGGCCGAACCGCCCTAGCTCCTACTATCTACCACTGTTAGGAAACACTGGTTATGAACTGTAGGGAGACCAGAAGCATGGCTGCTGCAGGAGCTAAAAAACTTACTGGCACTTTGGATGACTTTATTACCCGCACCCATGCATTAATTGATGAGGGAATAATACTCATGGATAGGAGAGTTTCCCAAGACCTGGCCATGGCAAAGCGTTCCTCTCTGGGCCTTATCGCCCAGGCAAAGACGCCTACCGCCGATTCTCGGTCGCAAACCCAGGCCTTGGTACATAGCACCGGGGTGACCGGGGACCCGGATGTTTTAAACACCCAACAGGACCTGGAGGCCTCTCCCAACCTTAACCTCTTAACAGAGAGTGGAGCACAACAAAGTGAGTCAAACTCCCTTAACACGACAACCGCTTTAATGGAAAGGGGCAGGACAGAAGGGGCAATCCCCAAACAAAAACGGAAGGTAAATAAATCTTCCGTTCTCAAAGGGAAGAAGGCACAAATTGCTCCTAACAACCAAAAGGTTACTTCCGATCCCTCTATTACGGATAATCCTCTAGTAGTTTTATCCATTCCCTCAGGGGGTTTTCAACCCACCAAGAATGGCCTACCCATGAGCCTACCAGACGATACTATCATCGACCAAAGTTTGGAGGAAATTCTGGAGCTGAGTGTGGAAGCTGGTAACCCAGCAACATCATCACAGGAAGGAAATGGTTTAAGCACAGACAATACTACTATTTTTAATATGCTAAAAGCACTGCTTGAACCTATAGAGGGTAGGCTACGATGTCTGGAAACTATCCTTAAGAACATACATAAGGAAATAAGTGCTCCCAGCTTCACCTTGAATAACAAGACAGCCCAGGTCACTAACCCATCTAAAATGGCCAACAAGCCATCTGTGGCTGATAACAGAGCTCTGGAGATTAAAAGTGCTGCCCCCAAGAAAACATGTAACACCCCTAAACAGGACGGCCATAAAACTAAGACCCTAGTAATAGACCAAATTCCGAAAACTGACCAAACTCAGAAATCAACACAAATTAATCCAACTTTACAGGCCACAGCGAGCGATGGCAAATCACAGTCCTTAAATCTTGATGCACCCACCAGAGCCAAGGGCAGGACTCGTAGAAATATCCATCTTCCTCCTGATGCCTGTCCCTATGTGGTTATCCTCACCAGTGTTAATGAAATTCCTCCATCAGAAGCAGAATCGTATCAGGCTTTAAAAAACAAAGTATGCCATTGGCTATCCAAAAACTATCCCCTCCCGCCAAACATACCGAGTAACATTCTAATGGTAGAAAGAACTCCGTGGGTGGGAGGTAATAGAAAAAATCTACTAGGAGACTGCGTAGTGGTCACCTTCGAGAATACGGAGGCTGTAGACTTCATATGTAACAGTGGACCCCCTAGATATCAGGAAAGCACTGTGACTGCTAGATCTCTTTCCTACTTCTATTTACCAGAAAATCAAGTTGACAACCGTTGGAGTTGGCTAAAGGGACCACATGATCCTAAACCTAGACAGAGATTCACCCCCCCATGGGAAAGACAACCCCACGGATGGGAGGAGGGGGGGATGAGGGATGGAACCTGGCAAGGAGAAGAAGAGGTAGACCGCGTCAAGGCGGCCCCTTCGTTGGACCACATCATATCCAACCTCACTACTACCACCAGTTTGCAAATGGGCTAGACAATCCTTTCCATTTTCCAATAGCCAATCGCTTCGAATGCCTATCAACCACAGATTGGGTAGATTGACAAACACAGGACCCCTCAACCGGACAGAGTCTTCAGATCACTCCTATCCAACCAAGAAGGGATTCCACTACGATGGATCTGGAAAAATCGAATTCATCCCCAACGCACGACAAAGGCCCTGCTGTTGGCGAGATTGGGGGAAAGCATACCTCGCCTAATCATGATTCACCATACTGCAAAATTCTTACCTGGAACGTGGCGGGTCTATCTGCAAAGGCCTCCGACCCCATTTGGCAAGGGTTCGTAAAACAATACGATATCCTTGCACTCCAAGAAACATGGGATACTACCACGAGCTTTACTCTGGATGGCTTCTGTAGCCTTTCTACCCCAGCAATTCCGGGAGTAAGAGGGAGAGCCAAGGGTGGCCTACTTACAATGTGCTCTCTGAATTTGGTGGGGGTCTTCAAAAAACTAGACTCCGCACCTACGAACACGTTAGTTGTGGAGTGAACTTTACCGGGTTCTTATATTGTTCTGCTCATTAATTTTTATAATTCCAAAGAGGTTTCCTGCGTGAATGAGCACTTGATCTCCCTGTTAGATTTTCTGTCAGTTTATAGACAAGATTGTATTTCCGTCCCAGAGATGATTATCCTGGGTGATTTTAATATTCATCCCTGCGATGGGGACTGTTACAACGATAGATATGGGGGACTACCGACCGAGGGCGTTCCCCACTTTGAACACACGAAGGAGGGTGAGGGCCTTGAGACTCTCCTTGCCAACCTAAATCTATTTGAACCTGATCAAGGCAAACAAGAGCCTAGAGCGCCTACTTTCATTGGGAGAGACACCAACACCGTCATAGACTACATCTTTGTATCAACCGGGGTCTTGGGAAAGGCTTGTGAGTATAGGGTGGTAACTGCTAGTCATAGTGATCATCACCCTGTCCTCCTAATGCTGGACCTAGACTGCTTCCGGGATGGCAGAATGACAGCATTGGCAGCTTCAAGAGATTTGACGTCCAAGGACCAGGGAAGGCGTCTGAAATGGGAGAGGATCGTTCCTGATCAATTCTTCCAAACATTAGCACAAGAGACGGAGGCTAACATGGCAGTCTGCTTAGATCCAACTGCCTTGGGCTCAGATGTAGTGGCCGCCTACGTGGAGATATCTGCAAGGATCTCTAAGAACCTGGAGGCAAGGCCTAGCGCGCAAGGCTGTAAGAAAAGCTACAAATGGTTCAATAAGGATTGCTCATCAAAACACAGTGCCCTGATGAAAGCAATAAAACATAAACCCAGAGATAGGTTATTAGTGGCTAACCTAAGAAAAGAATATAAAATTGCAGTTTCTAAACGTAAGACCCAAATTAAGGAGGAAGCTTGGGACAGCTTACTAGCCATTGATGTACTGAGAGACAGCAAAAAGTTTTGGGCCATTGTCAATCAGCCTTTTTTCTCTGAGGATGGTAAAAATGATATAGACTGTGTGATTGAAGATGACAAATGGCTTTCCCATTTTAAACAGATTCATGAAGCCACGGCAACAACTTCTCCAGCCAGTGCCCACGGTCCGTCCAATTTGGTTATGGAATTTAACATCATTGAGGTAGAAAGGGCGATTAGAAACACAAGCAAACACAAAGCCCCTGGACCGGATGGGGTCCCTGCAGATCTCTACATCCAGTATCCACAATTTTGGGCAAAAATACTAACTAATGTCTTTAACGCGATACCCATAGCTGGTTTCCCTTCTTCCTGGTCCACCTCCATCATTGTTCCCATTTTCAAGAAGGGGAACAGGGGGGACCCTGCCTGCTATAGGCCAATCTCCTTGTTGGACTCTGCTGTTAAAATCTTGGGCAGAGTCATTTTGCAAAGACTTGGGGATTGGCTTGAGGAGAGCGGGATCCTCTCTGATTTGCAGTATGGTTTTAGAGCACATAGGGGGACCATGGATCAATGCTTAAACCTTCACCTTATTATCAGCAAATACACTGTGGTGAAGAGGGGGCTACTTTATTTGGGTTTTATGGATTTATCTTCTCCTTTCGACTTGGTTAATCGTTTAAAATTGTGGATTATTTTATGAGACTTGGGTTTGGACATCACTTTGGTTAATTTTTTGCATGATCTCCATCAAAACTTGTTCGCCTCTGTCAGGGTAACAAGGGAAGGAAGATGTACTGCGAAGTTTGGGTCAGGGAGAGGGGTCAGACAAGGCTGCATCCTGGCCCCTCTCCTTTTTACACTGTATATTAATTCCCTGGGGAAATCCTTGAACTCAGCTACTTTGGACATACCGCGTATGGGGGGGTCACCTGTCCCGGTCCTTCTATACGCGGACGATGCTGTCCTTATAGCTCGCACAGGTACGGGCCTGCAAAGACTATTGGATCACTTTGGTGGTTTTATGGAAGCCCTGGACCTAAAGATTAACCCAGCTAAATCCCACGTCATGGTTACAGGCTCACGGAAGAAAAGCACAAAGTTCAGGTCTTTTAGTTGTAATAACTCTATAATCTCGAGGGTACCTTTCTTTTGTTATTTGGGCGTCACCTTTGACGAAAAAGGCACTTGGGGTGCCCAACTGAAATTAAAGGAGAATGGAGTTAGTAGATCTACCGCAGCTCTCATGCATTTCTCTAAAAGACTTGGTTCGAGACCAATGGAGGCCATGACTCGCATCTATAGATCCAAAAGTGTGGCAATTGCATCCTACGGGGCAGACATTTGGGGCTATGTTTCAGCCCCAGGCATTCAAATTGTAGAAAACAACTTTATTAGAGCCTTGTTGTCACTTACGAAATCATCTCCCACTCACTCCATCCACAATGAAATAGGTTTGGGATATATCTCTGATCTCCTAAAAATGTCCCCACTTTTATGTTGGATTAAAACTTGGACGAATGAGGAGATCACATTGAATCACTGTATTCTCAAAGACTGTATGGCTCTGGATAAAGCAGATAGCATACCCTGGCTGGCATATGTTAGAGCGGCATGTGCCAGGCTAGGGCACCCGGACATGTACTCTTTACCGCAGAGCCTCAAGAAAGAGGATGGAAGGTGGGTCAAACAACATTTTCGAAACCTGTTGGAGACAGAGAGGGAAGCGGTTGAGCTCTGCAAGCCAATGGTAAGGTCATTATACCAACTTTCGTCATCCATGGCTATGGAACCTTATCTAAAATATGTATCTAAACCATACCACTGTTTTTTACTAATAAGGTTCAGGTTCAACCTGATACATCTTGTGCTAGGCTCATACACAAAGTGGGGTATTCCAGAAAACACCCCACCCTGCACCTGTGACTGCTTTTCCACACAGGATACTCTACATCTAGTTATGCTTTGTGAACATTACCTGGTGGCCCGTAAAAAATTCCTTTTCCCAATTTTGAAAGACTTAAACTTTGGCCAGGTACGGCCGGCCCTCCTATACCTACAGATGTTGAACTCGGTGCAGGTTACATATGGCGTAGCTTGTTTTTTGGTTGCAGCCGCTAGACAAAACAAAACAAAACTTTCTGCCATAAACAACCACCAAACCTGACACTTCCTGTAAAAATATGTTCGGGGGGGAACGCTCAAAAACTATTGGAAAGTGTACTCCCTATATCTATCTTTCTTAATCTGTTTTTATTTTTAACTTTCTTGTCATTTTATAAATCTTTTAACGGATGCACATAGGACTTACGATCATGTCTATACTTGTTTAATCGTATTTTATTGTATTGTATTATGAATTATGCATTGCGTTTATGGTTTTAATTAACCGAATAAAGTTACTTTGACTGACTGACTGAGTATTTATTGCTTGTTGGAGTAATTTTATTGGGCTGATACAGCCTTGATTTAGGCATGTTGTTACTCTTTGGTGCATAGATTAACATGAGGGTGGAGTAGGAACTGGACAATCACAAGAGAGGGCAGGGGATGGGGCTTCCCAACAGGCCCACAGGGCAGGCAGGAGGAACAGTTGCAGCACAATGGAGCATAGAGGGCAAAAGGGAATGACATCAAAATGTACAGTGGAAGACAGGAAGGAGGGGGTAAGGGCACGGACCTCATACAGGCAGGGAAGAGGTGGCAGGACCAGGCAGCAGCCATTTGACCATGCTAGGTAGGTGGGAGGTGTGGTGGCAGCTCATCAGAACACTTAGAGTAGATGGAAGGGGCAGTGGGAGGCCCATGGAACATGGTGGACAAAAAGGAGGGAGCAGGGGTATGCACAAAAACATCGGAGGGCAGTGGAAGGGAGTGTAGTGGCAGCAGTCTAGGCATGGAGCCAAAGCAGGAAGGCAATTATGGGGCATAGACTTGGGCAACAGAGGGCAGGAGCAGTGGGCAGGGACATCAAGCTAAATGGAGAGCAGTGGCAACACATTGGACCATGCAGAGCAGGAGGGATGGGGCTGGTGTTTGGACTAGGACAACAGAGGGTAAGGAGGCGGTGGATAAGGCAGCAATCTAACTGTTCAGGGTAGGTAGGAAGGGCAGTGACAGAAAAACAGCCAGGCAGTGCTGAAAAGAGGGAACAAGGTCATAGATTTGGAAATATGATGGCAAGGCAATGGTGGAAAAGAGCAGCAAGCTTGTGTTGAATGTAGCACAATGCTGAGCAAGGCCAGGCCCTGCATCCACCCCCCCAGAATTTACATGCGATGGGCAACTTACTCAACATTTTTTTTAAAACTAGAAATTTACTGAAAAAAATTATATTTACAGGGTTTTTTAAGTTAGTAAATAGAAGTTAAAAATGTCAGAAATTCATTCGAAAAAACAAAAGTTACAGGAATGTTATAGTTAGATTTCACTCATACAAAACTAGTGAAATTCAGCAGTTATTGTCACCTGAGCTAACAATAACTTAAGCCTCCGCAATGCACTGCTTATGACCTGACATATTGCATGACTCGTGACATGGTCAGTGACTTCACTCTTGACATCTCCAATGGAATTCCCTTGCACTGAGGCTACAGCAGACCCAAAACCTGCTTACCATCAGGAGACTTCTCAAGACCTGGCTGTTCGATCAGTAGAGGCCCCCCTCCCCTCCCCAGCGCCTTGAGACCCTCATGGGTATGTAGCGCGCTCTACAAATGCTTGGTTGATTGATTGATTGATTGATTGACATCACAGATGACACCATTCAGTTATTGTGAGTGTTTTCTAAAAGGTTATAAGTGCTAAACATATATACTAAGGTACTACACAAGTTAAATTACTATACTTTGTATACTACTAAAGAATGATACAATTTCTAACATATAATAAATGAGTGGCTGAGTGACTGTGTGTATTCATGTGTGAATGGATATCTGAGTGACTGTATAGGTGTGCAAGTGGGTGTGTGAGTGGTTGTTTGGGTAAATAAGTGGATGTGTGAGTAACTGTATGGGATGGGTGAATAAGTGGATGTATGAGTAACTGTATGGGAGTGGCTGTGTGACTGGCTGTATTGGGGAGTGAGTGGATGTAGGAGTGGCTGTATGGGGGAATGAGTGGGTGAGTGGGTGAGTGGGTGTGTGAGTGGCCCTTTGGATGAGTGAGAGTTTGTATAAGTGTCTCTATCAGTGAGTAAGAAGGTATATGCACTATGTGGATTTCCACGGAGATGCATAAAACCTCAGTAGTATTCGGCGGAGTTCCGCTATACCCTATACATATTTTGTACTTGTATATGCACTAGCGATAGTGTTTATATGTATATATAAGTGGTGGAATGCAGTGTTCGCAAAGTGCCACACATCGAGAGTATACCATGTATAGAAAAAAACCCTCATCAAGCCGATTAATACTAATGTTCAGTCCCAGCACTTGGTTCTCTACAACCCTGCTCCAGGACCAACAAACCAAGCTCCTTATACTATGAGTCAAAGTCCCCAGAAGAGCTCGAGTGATCGGGGCTGGAAAGAATGTTGCTTTACACAAACTCTTCATGGGTGCACTCACAAGTAATGCTGTTGGCTCGAGGCTGAGTTGTTCCTTTCACTACCAGGTTTCAGCTCTTATCAGTAGCAGCAAGGCCCCTTCATTGTAAACAGTTTTATTGTCAGTCAATCCCTCATTCTGCATTGATACCGATGCGCCTCGCCACTCTCACTCACGACAGTTGCTCCAGCAACAATAAAGGGGAAGCATCTGTTCTGGAGATCCAGCAGCTTCAGTGTGTGGTAAGAAGAAACTTCCAACACTTGTACCATATTGAAATTTACCCCACTGCAAATATATAAGTGTGAGTCTTCTACTATTATCTGCTGTAAGATGATTATTTAATATTTTGTTCAAAGATTGATTAGAGATGATTCTGATGTTACTAACTTGCACATAGCCAATGATGGGAGTCACGTTATTTTATAACCAGTGTATGCGGTTTTTGAGGTGCACATTTCAAACTGGGGACACTGTATGAGTTATGCACGGGTACTCCCGTGGCACAGATACCTTGCCTACTGCTTATAATTTTCACATGGCTGCAGACACGATGTGATGCTTCGAAGAAGCATTGGTCTTGTGTGCACTGTAAAAGCCATAAGCTATAGGAATTTTTATTAGTTCTATTTGAGACACCCTGTAAAAACCCCAATGCATGGACAACCACAGAAGGGCCAGCCGCACTACCTGTGTGTTGGGCATCCTGTCACCATATGTGAGATCTCTGCCCAGGGCATGCATCAGAGCATCCTTCTCACAGCATCTTAGAGAATTCAGATTGATGAAAACTGACAATCCTTCCCCCTTTGGGGGTATATTTCTTTCATCCATTGTGTGGGTAGAAATCTCACTGTCCTACTCCAGCATTTAATAAATGTCAGCTTGAGCTTTCCATTCTAAAGGGGTTACTGGCACATCATAGATGGGCCATGTGCTGGTCAGACACCCCCTGCCTCTTGCCTTGCCAGCTAGCTCCAGTTGATTCACCTCACTGGTGAAGTTCAGCTAGCCAGACTCCAACTCACCCACTTAGAGAGAAGTGAGGGGGTGAGCAACTTCCTCAAGGAAACCTCTGCCCTCATTGGAGTACCACTGGTCCTGGGTCTCTGCCTGTGACCCCCTCTGCCTCACAGATTGTATTTTTCATTATAAAGTCATTAGCGAGATGCTCTCTTGTTTGCTGTCAGAGTGCTCAGGAGATGCCTAATCAGGGGGGTGGAAGTCAGGTGCTACTTCACCTTCTAAGAGCTGCTCTAAGTTCTTTTGTCACTTATCAGACATACTTCCTCACACTGTCTACACCAGCTCTCATCTGCCATTGGTGAGACTGTGCACTGACAATACACCATTTAGAGTAGTAACTAGGGATGAGCGTGGACCGGCGCCAGTAAACTCTGCTAAGCCGTGGCAGGACATGAAGTTTTTGCCAAAACTCTGTAAGCTCTGCCAGCGAGGCAGACTTCACTGCCCACCCCTAAACAACATGGGATCACACTTACGGGTAGCGATGTTACCTTTGTGGGGGAGGCTCACAAAGCATATAGGACAAGGTGTTCTATTTATGGGATGCCTTCCTGGCAGTAGACAACACAATAGGACTATTTCACAAATATAATCGAGATGAAGTTCCAAATCCTAAACACCACCTAAAGAAATAAAAATACCTTTAAAATACCAAGAACACAGAAATTAGTTTGATGGTGACCTACCACAGAAGATGTTAGACTAGGTCCCCCTAGCAATGAGAGAGCAACATGGGGAGTCTTATCTAGTTATACACCAAATCCTAATGTTGACAATTTATCACCAGCACAATTGTGGAGATCATACAAACACTTAGTGACAAAATTCAGATGTTTGACACTGTTTGTTATGTGGCCCATCCCCAATTGACTACACCGGGCATCAGTCCTTAAACACTAAGGGCTAGATGAAGGTAATGTCTATTTACCGATTCCTAAATACCGAATTTTATCGATTCGGTATTTAAGAATCGGTAAATAGAATGTAGGTAAACAATCAGTACATTTTACAGATTTGGTAATATGCGTTATTACCGATTCAGTATTTACCGAATAGGTAATAAGAAATACCTTCCCATTCATTCCTATGGGCCTGGAGACCCATTGGAATGAATGGGAAGCCATTCACTATTACGACTCAGTAAATACCGAATCAGTAATTGAGGGAGCATATTCAAGGGAGGCAGGGTGTCACATTGACACCCTGTTGCACCCCTGAATCATGCATGTGTGCACATGTGGCGCACATACATGCCCTAAGGGCATGTATGTCTGCCACATGGCACTTTAAAAAAAGCACAAAATTGCTTTTTTAAAAGTATTCAGTATTTACCACCAACTTGTAGTTGGTGGTAAATAACTAATCCTTAAACCAAAAATGCACTCACTTGAGTGCTCCCTATATAGGATTTAAGGATTCGGTAATTTACTGATTCCTTAAATTAAGGAATCAGTATTTTACCGATTCCTTAAAATAACGAATCGGTAAATTACCGAATCCTTAAATCCAGCCTCCTACCTTGCAAAGGACTAAATACCGGTCGGGGTAATGGGAAATTTTCAGATTTTCGGCCATTACCGATCGGTATTAGCCCACCTACATCTAGCCCTAAATGCAGTAATGGGTAAGGTTCGAACCAGACAGGAGGAGATTCCATTCTGGATTGCACCGAAAACAATTCAGCTTGAAATGGTGTTTATATATATGGGACCAGTGAAAAAAACAGAATTTTAACAATTTTCTGTCCGAAGGCAATGGTTCACCCTGTAGAAGAACAGCACCACATGGGGCACAGTCTTTTCTAAAGTTTATACCAGAACACATTGTTACCCTTCATTAGCTATTTTGCCGGAGGTGCTTAAACAGATCCAGAATGACTATGGTGAAGCACCTGCCCTGGATTTATGGATGAAACTGATGGAAAATGCTGCTGCAGTTTCTGCCATTATGTCTTGTAAAACTAAAGGGAAAGCAGCCACATTGGCTATACCCCGGCATCTAAGGGATTCTCCAGGACAAAAAGCACATGAATTGCCTAAAATTAATGAAGAAACCTATGCTACTCTGGGTAGAGATAATTTGGGAGCCAGACCTGGTAAACCACAACTAAAGAGTAATTCTGAAAAGTATAACTCTAACCAAGCACCCAAGTCTTCTACAAAGAAGAAGTGGGCTATTAAGAAAAACAAAGACAAAACCAAATCACAGGGTGGGTCTCCTCCTGAGGAAGACACTGATGAATGCTGTAACCTGCGTAACCTTTTCAATTTTAAACCGCCTGAGAGGTATCAGGATACTAATACATGCTGTCTCAGTCTTTCAAGAGTCTTCTGAAAATTTTTCAGAGAGAGGAGGACGGTCAGAGCGCAGATCGGAAGAATACATGAACCAAAGAAGGTCTCACAATGCTCATTTGACTACATCATCAAAAGGGAGATATATCTAAACAGTCAAAACCTCATTTAAAAAAAAAGGTAGCTGGACTTAGTCAGCCATGCCGTGGATATTGAAAACACTGCTTTTGAGCGGGGAATGGGCAGTGACCATGCTGGACAGCGTGGCAGAGGTCACAATAGTTTGCCTGAACCTGATGAATTGTCTGGTGGAAGTGGTGGTGTTCCAGGTGAAGGCACTGGATACTAGGGTAAGTGTCCCACATTGTTTATATGAAATGAAACTTAAATTGGAGGGGGACGTACCGAGGAATATTATTTTTTTCTTTTGGGAGGACTTGACATGCGGCTGCGATATTCTCTTGGGTTACCGGGATTGGCTACCTGAATTAATGATGGATTTCACAAATGGAGAAAAGGTAACTTTACCTGACTTTTCCGACCTCGTTCCAGAGTCAGTTAAACATTTGTACGCCAAAAGGTAGGCGCTAGCACTAGCTCCTGCGTTGTACCACAACCATGTGGGGGGTGGAACGGGATGATGGTTCCCTCTATCATTAAATACCACTGAGGTATACTCCACAACCTCAAAGACAATATCCCATTTCAAAATGAGCCTAAAAAGGAAGTTAGGGAGAGTCTAGAAGAACTTTAATAGCAGGGTGTATTAGAAAGTTGAACCTCTTCAATGAATAATCCCTTGTTTCCTGTGCTGAAACAAGACTATTAATATTGTCTAGTTTAGATTACAGACATCTGAACAGTTACTTGCAGTACAAACAAAACTCACAAAGTGTGGCACTAATAAACAACATAGTGTATACAAAATACAAAACTACACTAGATATCTCAAAATAATTTTTATACCAAAATATAGTGCCTAGAAGCAGGTTTAGACTGCATTCATTATGCTGGGATCTTAAAAACAGTTCTATTGATTGCCACAGGAAATGCATTGGTGGAGTGTTGCTGGATTAAATGCTTGAATTCAAACTCCGCAGTGCAGTGTCCTTTGTGTGCCCAAAAAAAAAATATATATATATATATATATATATATATATATATGTATATATATATATATATATATATATATATATATATATATATATTACCTACTGGCGGTCGCCAGTAGGTATATATAGTTAGGATTTTTTCCCTATGGGATTTCTGAAAATTCTATGCCTAATAACTTTTGCGTTTGTGGACGGAATTGGCTGAAATTTTCAGGAAAACGGCACATTTTGTTTCTGAGCAGCCCTTGAAAATTTGGGGGGGTTTTGTGGAGGGGGGGCCGAGAAAAAAGGGGGGTCCCAAAACGCCTTTTTCCCATGTTAATTTCCATAGGGCGGTTGGACTCACTTTTAGCCCGAACGGCTGAATGGATTTCCACGAAACTTGGCAAAATTGTAGGGACTGTTAGCCCGATGTGCCTTTGCTAGGTCTCAATATATGTGCTTCAGTGGATTTTGAGAAATTAACGTTTAAATCAAGATATATATCTGTAACAGCGCTCCGGGCAGCTATCCGGTTAGCGAACCTTTCGCGTATCGGAACTTTGCGATGAGAAGCTGATTGGCCCTCCGGTGTCTGTCAACATTCTAAACAGTCCGGAGCGGCCGCCATCTTGTCTCTCGGTAGGATCGAGAGACAAGAGGAGGCCAAAACAAAGGGGGAAATTACCATAAGGGGGCATAGTAGATCCTCCTTGACCCCCTAGGTTTTATGTGGAGGTTTTAAAAGGGCCTAGGAGGGTCCAAAAAAAAAAAAAAAAATTTTTTTTTGCGTGGTAAGCGCCAAGTTCGCGAACCGGAAAGCGTTCTGGGCAGCGAACTTTATGGATAAAAGAATGAAAGACTTTTCTAATGCTGTATGTTAATTGTTTGTTGTTTTTCTTGGTTTTTTTTGTTTTCTTTTTTTTAAAGTGTTTTTTTTATTTTGATTCTTTTTCATAATTTATTAAACTTTCTAACATTTCAGTGTCTGAAATGTCATTATTTTCTTGAAATATTGTTTGCAATCTGTGAGGTTGCAAAATGTCCTCATTTGCAAGGAGAACATCTACTGCTTGGACACATTGCAGCAGTTCATTATCCAAGCTTTCATCCATAAATTCCATGTCAATTTGTTCAATTAATTCCTGGCTGCTCTCTTGCAGGTCCATCTCAAAAGAAACTTGCTGCTTGCCTTCCATTTTGCCTGAAATTTGGATTAAAAAAATATATATTAGTAGAGATAGGGCACTGTTGGGATTAATTTTAGATAGGCAGTTTTTATCAGTGAATTTATCTTTTGGCAGTGTATAGTATGAGAGTGGAAATAGGACTATAAAAAAGTGTATGTGATTTAACCAAGACAAGCCTTACTCCATTGATAACTATAACAGAGAAGTCTATCTAAATACATTACTACTACAGAGGGATAGTGTATATCTAGCAGAAAAAGTCTACTATATTAAGTTATAGTGCACAATATATTAAATTTTAACTTACCTTCACAAAGAAGTTGAAGTTTTTTGAAGCTATTGAAATAGGAGGTACAACAAGAAGTAGTAGTCAAAATGGCTGTGTTTCCTTCTCTCCCTTTATATATATACAGGTATATAACCAATCAAATGTCAGGTAATAAAAGTAGAAAATGAAAGTAACATTTTCATTGGTTGTCAATTCCAACAATTCAGATGTGTTTTGTGAAGTAATTTACCTCACGGTACTTGGAGAGGTCTACAGGCTAAATGGCTAAATGAAATTTCAATGAAATTTGTGAGAATGGAAGGGATTGTTATGTAGTATGAGCTAATCTATATTTGGTGAGAGTGTCTCTAGTCGTTTTTCTGTAAATTACTTTCCCACCTTTTTTTAGGACCGCTTTCCGGAAAGCGGCCCGGTTAGCGAACCTTAAGCGTCACGGGAGTCCACCATTTTGTGTTTCGGTCGCATTAAGATACAAGATGGAGGGCAAATAATGTTTAGAATGGGTAGAAGGGGTCATGGTAGACTTATCTTGACCCCCTAGGTTTTCTGAGCATGGCTGAGGAGGCTTATATGTGCGGAAAAAAAACTTTTTTTTTAAAAATCCGCGAGGTTAGCTTTCGGTTAGCGAACCGGGTAGCGCTCCGGGGAGCGAAATTTGTGGAAAATTAGTGAAAAAAGTTAGAGAAAAATAATAATTGTGAGTGATCAGATGTAGGGTAGCTCTGAGAAGAGCTTTTGGGTTTATGGTACATTTAGGTACTTATAAGTAGGTACCAATGCACAGTCTTAAATTCAGAATGAAAATTCTGTTGCCCTCATCTGAGAAGTGAACTCCATCTCCTCTGTAGATATCTTGCATGTAGTAACGCAAGTTATTGTTGTACAGAGAGCCCATTCCATGGTCTCTCATGTAAGCTGAAACAGATTTGTTTACATGCTTCCTCGCTTTCTCAATTTGTGGACAAAATTGGTTGGACCACCTCCATTTCTGTCTTTGGCATATATTGGAATATACCAAGGCAGTTTGAGGAAAAAGTGCCATTAATTGCTCAAAGGTGTCCTTTAAAAGCATTTCCAGACCTACCCCTGTCAAAGTGCCCAAATCATTACCTCCACAGTGCACTATTAACAGGTCAGGTTTTGGCAAATGCATAAAGGTTTTCACCAATGGTATCAAGTGGTGACATTTTAATCCTCTTTGGCCCAACCACTTAATTTCCACATCTTGTAAATTGAGGTTAGGTAAATTTCTGCTCTCAGCATACCTTTGAGCCCAGTGGATGTAACTATGTCCAACAATCCAGACCTTAAACATGGTGGGAGAAGGTTGTTCTGCAGTCAGATGAAGTGTGGTAATGAAAGGGCAGTTGAAACAGTAGGAGTTTCTAAAGAAAAAAAACTGTGGATTTACAATGCTAATGATTCATTAGCAGTGATTGGTGCATTTCCATTTCTGAAAACAGAAAGTTAGGGTGCATGGATGTGTTCTTTGAAACATGTAATTTGAATGGTCAAGGAAGAAACATTTATTGAAAGATTGCTCTGGATACGCAGGTGCACTGAGAGTTCAGAGTTCAATTGAAACATTGTTGTGTGAATTTGCAAACATGAGAGGTCTTCCAGGAGGTGGTTGCTATGGAAACAAGGGAGAGAGGGCAGAGGGGGGAAGGGTTTTGATTTGAAAAAAGTGAGGGAAGAGTTATGATTGGCTAATATGAGAGATATGTGAAATGAATATCTGTATTTCTGTGCTTTCAATAGCTGCAGCCTTTGGAGTGCATCCTTATTCTTCTGCTGAAGACAATTTGGTGTATTTCTGAGACTGTTTTCAAAACTCAAACAATATTTGCTAAGGTGAGAAAAGATTTATTTAATTTAGATAGAGAATAGTATGATTTAAGGAGAAAATGATGAAGAAAGCTGTGTTTTTAAAATGTGGTTTTGTCTCTAGTGATATACTAATAGAATTAGTTTTATAGAGAAATTGTAATTGCATATTTGGTGTAACATTCTGGCATGCAGTAACACAAGTTATTGTGGTACATGGAGCCCATTCCATGGTCTGTTATGTAAGCTGAAACAGATATGTTGTTTTTAAAAACGATTTAAGAAATCAACTACATTTCTGGATATGTACTGCTAGAGCTTCATAGGTTGTTTTGAGCCATATTTATAAGGTATTTGAGTGTCTAAGATGTTATGTTTTCCTTTTAAAGTGTAAAGTGTTCCTCATGGGGCAAGTGTCTTGTAAATACGCTCCCACTTGTGCTTGGCAAATTTAGATTTTGATTATGGGAGTTACCTAGCCATGTTAATAGTGTCCCAAAAATGGTGCTAGGGCATTCCAGAAAACACTTTCATGTGTCTCTAGGACATTTTTAGTCATTTCTTCATGAATGCAGGTATACAATTGATTTATATGCTGTGTTTAAAAACGAATTTTGAAATCAATTAAATTTCAGGATATGTACTGCTAGAGCTTCATAGGTTGTTTGGGGTCATATTTAGAAGGCATTTTAGTGTCTTTGATGTTATTTTTCCCTTTTTAAAAGGAAAGCGTTCCTCATGGGGCCCTGAGCAGTTCTTAGCCATGTTATTTAATAGGAAGTGGATAACATGGCTAAGAGCATTTGCTGGAAAATGCATGAATATCGCTGACTTTTCTGCGATATTCATGCATTGCGGCCTTTTTTTTCGCATTTGCGAGCAGTTCTTAGCCATGTTATCCAATGGGAGGTGGATAACATGGCTAAGAGCATTTGCTGGATAATGCATGAATATCGTTGACTTTTCAGCGATATTCATGCATTGCGGCTGTTTTTAATCGCATTTGTGATAAGCAATTACATTTCTTGATATGTACTTTTAGAGCTTCATAGGTTGTTTGGGGTCATATTTAGAAGGCATTTTAGTGTCTTTGATGTTATGTTTACCTTTTTAAATGGAAAGCATTCCTCTTGGGGCAAGTGTCTTGTAAATACGCTCCCACTTGCGCTTGGCAAATTTAGATTTTGATTATGGGAGTTACCTAGCCATGTTAATAGTGTCCCAAAAATTGGGTTAGGGCATTCCAGAAAACACTTTCATGTGTCTCAAGGACATTTTTAGTCATTTCTTCATGAATGCAGGTATACAATTGATTTATATGCTGTGTTTAAAAACGAATTTTGAAATCAATTAAATTTCAGGATATGTACTGTTAGAGCTTCATAGGTTGTTTGGGGTCATATTTAGAAGGCATTTTAGTGTCTTTGATGTTATTTTTCCCTTTTTAAATGGAAAGTGTTCCTCATGGGGCCCTGAGCAGTTCTTAGCCATGTTATTTAATAGGAAGTGGATAACATGGCTAAGAGCATTTGCTGGAAAATGCATGAATATCGCTGATTTTTCAGCGATATTCATGCATTGCGGCCGTTTTTTTTCACATTTGCAAGCACTTCTTAGCCATGTTATCCAATGGGAGGTGGATAACATGGCTAAGAGCATTTGCTTCAAAGGTTGTTTGGGGTTATACACCATTTTTGGGAAATTATTAACATGCCTATCTAACTTCCATAATCAAAATCTAAATTTGCCAACCGCAGGTGGGAGCGTATTTACAATAAATTTGCACCATGAAGAACGTAAAATAGCATACTAGACACTCAAATGCCTTATAAATATGACCCAAAACATCTTATGAAGCACTAGTAGTGCATATTTCCAGAAATGTATTGGTTTTCATTTAATGATTTACTTCATTGGTAGGCCTTCACATGTTTTTTTACCTTGGTTTTTTTCAGTGAAAATGTTATCTGCAACCATGTGTTGGCCTCACCTCAAATAAACAAAACAGGTGATGGACTGAATGTGGATCAATGACACACATTCACCCCAGTCTAAAGATCTGGGCCTAAACAAATCTTTCGATAGGCTACATCTTATCGTCATCCTGAATTAATGATTTAAAATATTAGGGAGTAATTTATGAGTGTTGTATGCCTGTTTTGTACCATTGAGTGTCATTTTTGTGATGCAGTGCTGGTGGAAAACATTTGCTATGTTAAATAATTAGTAGGGCATTAAGTTTTAGATGACTGTTATTTATTTACTGTTTGGTAATAGTGGTTAATAACATTTTATATTATATTTTTCCACAGATTCAACTGCAGATTCTTTCATAGTTTTGAAAATGCCTACAAAAAACAGAATGAGAAAGGCGAGAAAACGTCAAAGACAGCAGGATGATGTTTTATTGCAGCAGTCCTCTTCCCCAAATACTTGTCAAAACAGCAAGAAAGGTCCGGGTAAGAGCACGAAATCATTCTTAAGAAATATTTGTAGTAAAAAAAGTTTTGCTCAAAAAAATGTTTCAGTTCACAAAAAGAAAAGTAATTTAAATGGAAAGGAGAGACCCATTACAAATGTTACTGGTAGAGGAAGAGATAACTCTGTGCATGATAGTAGAAGGAAACAACAGTTTAGGGACATTCGAAATCGAATGTTCCGTAATAGGATATTAGTTAATTTATTGAAAAATATTAAAAAGAAAGGCCAACAGAAAGCGGCATTTTATAAGAAGAAGAAAAATGTAGAGAAAATTATTGATCATGCTTTTGAAATTAAGCGAAAGTTGTTTATTTTGGTAATCAATAGAATTAGGAAACTAAGCAAGGTAATTTCTGATTTCAAAACAAAAAGTAGATGGAAGAGAGTAGTAAATCGTACTAACTTTTGTGAAGTTTTTTCCGGAGAATGGATGCATAGTTCAAGTTCTGAGGCATTTTTTAATGAGGAGACTTATTTTCAGGATAATGATTTGGTGCATGCAGTTGACATCAGTGGTCGAGCTTATGAAGTGAAGGATGGTTGTCCAGTTGAAAAAGAACAACTTGTGACAACAGAGACAGAAGAGGCGCTAAGTGATGAGGTTTTAGGAAGACGTCCTAAGGGTCCTGTGTACATTTGGAAGTGTAGTTCTATTTGCAGTGTGCGACAGGTTTCCATCAATTTGCTTTGTGATTTTATACGGACATTTAATAAGAAAAGTTTGAAGCAGAAAATGAAGTTGTTGCAAGATTTAGATCCTTGCAGAGTGAGACAAATGACAGGTTTGCGTGGTCATTCACTGGCTTGTCTTTCCAGGAGAGTATGCCAGAGTGTTTTTCATCATTTCAGGATGCTAGCAGTGCATCATAATAAAGTGAGAAAATTAGTGAGAATGTTGTATTATGCTAAGAGTCCAGCAATTATGCTTAAACAATTATGTGCTGCTCTTTTGCATGGTTCTGAAATAGATGTGAAGAATATTTGTGAAGAAATTGAGTTTTGTTACTTTGGTAGTAAAGATGAGAATGTTCAAATTGACCCTGAAGTAGAGGGTAATGTGGAAGATAATGTACAGGTTTCTAGTACAGATAATTTTGAGAAGGAAATTGCCACGTTTCAGATGAAATCAAGTGAGAGGCCTAATTTCACTTGTGTATGTTGTCGACGCACTTATTATAAGAATCAGACTAAGGTAGTGGATTTATATGCAAAAAGTGAAAGGGAAAATAATAGTGAATGGAAGGATTTTGCCACATACTTGATGGTAGAAAATTATTTTGATTTGGGATCGGATCAACGTGTGTGTACTTATTGTTGTAATAAATTAAACCAAAACCAGATGCCTGCTAGGGCAGTTCATAATAATCTGGAATTGGTTGAGATTCCTTCTGAATTGAAGGATTTAAATACTTATGAATCTATTTTGATTCAAAGTATCCATCCCTTTCAGGCTATTGTAAGAATGGAGCCAAAGACAGGAAAGTTGCCTCCAGCAGATTTACAGAGAGGATTAAAGGGAAGAGTTGTTTATTTGCCTCTAGATTTGAACAAAAACATTAACACAATTGGAATAGAAAAAGTGGAAGAGGAACCTCTGGTTATCTTGGTTAATGGGGTTCCGACAAAGAATAAGAAAATATGGCAAGATTTAGTGGATGTTAGGAAAGTCAAAAAGGCAACAGTGTATTTGAAGAAAAATAATAAGTACTATAAGAATGTATATGTTGCAGAAGAGGAAGTAAGTGATGAAGAGGATAGCGATTTGTGTGCTGGCCAAATTGAGAAAGTAGAGGCCTCTAAAAGTGAAGAAATATATGAACATTATAGTGTTCATCCTTTGCATTCCAAGGAAGTCATGGGGAATGCTATTGAGTTGTTTCAAATGAAACAAGCCAAAGGGAGTCCCATTAGTGTTTGGGAGGAAAGTTTGGAAGCTCGGTGTTTCCCACAGCTATTTCCCACAGGTCAAGGAGGAAGATATGATGAGCGACCTCATCAAATTCCTGCGTCTGAATACCGGACTTTACGATTGTATGCAGAAGATCCTAGGTTTCGGCAATGCATTCCCTATTTGTTTCATCTCCTGTTTGAAAGCGATCTGTCTGGACTGTCATATGCAGTGAACCACATCTTAAAAAGTGGTATACAGATGCGAAACATCTCGGCAAGTGACTTTATGCATAAAGTCAATGTCCAAGACAGTATTTTGGATTCTCACTTAATTAATCTCATGGCGTGTCAGCGTGGTACTAATGAGTACTGGTACCGTCGTCATGGTGATTTAAAATGTATGCTGAGGAACTTAGGAACTCCAACATGGTTCCTCACTCTGAGCTGTGCCGAGTATGGCTGGGAAGACTTACTTGAATTTCTACGAGAGGCAAATGGAAATATTGAAAACATTGAATTCAAGACACCTGGAGAACTGTGTTCTTTGGATCCAGTGAATGTATGCAGGTACTTCAATCATAGATTTGAAGCTATGATGTCTTTCATCACAAATAAAAAGAATCCACCTCTTGGAGAGGTGTTGGATTTCTTCTGGAGAAAGGAGTACCAAGCAAGAGGTGCCCCTCATATACATATGTTGTTGTGGATCAAGGATGCACCTAAATTTGGAACAGATCCGGATGACTTAGTGATGAATTTCATCGAACAGTATTCTACGTGTGCTGTTCCAAACGCAACGGAGAAGAAAAGTCTAAGAGAACAAGTTCTTCGTTTCCAAAGCCATCGTTGTGGAAAGTACTGTCGTCGTAAATTCAGAAACAAGGACAAGTTCTACACCAAATGTCGTTTCAACTTTCCACGACCGGTGATTTCTAAAGGAAGAGTGAACAGTTTGATGTCTTCGCTGCGACATAATGTGACGAGGAAATCACCCAAGAATACATACAATTTGAAAAGGAACGAAGAGTCCAAGTACATCAATGACTACAACCCAGTGATTTTGTCCATGTGGAATGCTAACATGGATATACAGTTTGTGGCTGACAACTGTATGGCTGTGGCTCGGTATGTGACATCTTACATCACCAAAAAAGAAAAGACCGAACTGAAGGATATGTGGGAGGACATTTCCCATGAAAAGAGCCTCAGCAAGAAGTTGTACAGTTTCAGTCTGAAGATGTTGTCGCATCGAGAAATCGGAGCTTACGAATGTTCTGATCGATTGTCTTCAGCAAGTCTCTATGCCAAATCCAGGAGTCTCGTTTGGGCGAGTCTTGGTCTTGCTGCAACGCGAAATCGAGTTCTAAAACCTGTCCGGGAAATTGAGTATTTGGCAGAAAAGGAACCAAACAGTACCGACATTTTGAAGACCAACATGTTGGATACATATTATCCAAATCGAAGCAGTCACCTTGAGAATGTTTGTCTATATGAGGTTCTCCAAAATTATATATTCAAGAGGAACATCAAAGAAGATATTGAGAAAGGAGTGTTTGCTGTAATTGGAAGTGAGGGATGCCTGGTCAAGCAAAGAAAATGCCAATTAGTAAACCATCGAAAATTGAGTGGTGAATCTCCAGAAAAAAAGGAGTTTTTTTATTTAGCACTTTTGCAACTTTTCAAGCCTTGGCGTGCAGAAGAGGAACTGCTTGGAGATTTCCTCTGTTACGAAGACTCTTTCAATGCAGCCAAGGAGTCCATAGAATGTCCTGCTTTTTCTAAATATCAAGAAATGCTAACTTTGGAAATTGAGCAGGAAGCAACGATTGCAGCCGAGATTGCCAGAGACAGTTCTCAGGACAGTCAGAGTTCTGTTTCATAAATAAACATCTAAAATATATTTTAAGATTTAAAGAAGAATACATTTTACAGCTACAGATGTTAGCTTTTAAAAAACCAATGAAATTCACAGAAAAAACCATAGGTTATAGACCATATATAGTTAGGAATTTGCATTTACAAAACCTTGAAAATTCAGTGAAAAAACCATAGGTTATAGACCATATATAGTTAGGGATTTGCATTTACAAAACCTTATTTTACTCGCATAAAACCATTGAAATTCCATATATAGTTAGTTGCGCTAACTATATATCGCGCACCCGCAATCCACTGCTGATGATGTCACATATTACATCATTCATGACATGGTCAGTGACATCACTGATGACATCACTGATGACATCTCAAATGACATCACTGATGACATCACTGATGCCAACATCCAGTGACTGTATGTTTCTGTAAAGTTAAAATATGTCTTACATATTGAAGAATGAGTGGATGTATAAGTGTCTGGATGAAGGATTTAGTAGGTGCATGACTGACTGTATGAGTGAGTGATTAAATATGTCTCACTGAGTGCATGGGTTAGTGACTAAACTGTCTTAATTTGTGCATTATTATGTCTGTTGTTCTGTAAACTGCTGCATGTGTTGATAAGTAGCTATATGAGTAACTATATGGGTTATTGATTGGTAGCCCAGGTATTTGTATGGGAGACTGAGTGTGTGTGTGGGTGGCTGGGAGGTGTATGACTCTGTGCATAGATGTGTGAGCAGTTGATTCACTAGATGTATGGTTTCAAAAGTGCATGTGGAAACAGCTGTATGGGCGGTTGACTGTGTGCATGAGTGTATTGGTGAGTGAATGGATATCTCAGTGCTACATGTCAAAGTAAGTACATATGTAAAACACAGTACAAGTGAGAGTTGACATATATAAATAACTGTGCATAAGAGCCAGTGAATGTGTGAGTGGCTGTATGGATCATTGTGAACTTGTATCAGGGATTGTATAAGAGAGTAAATATGTGTTAATATATGTATGAATAAGTAAAGTTTGTATAACTGTATAGTTGAGGAAATGGAGGTGCGATTGATTCTTTGCATGACTGACTAGGTGTGTGAGTAACTCCATGGATGAGTGACAGTCTGTGAGTGTCTGTTTACACTGATTGTATCTAAGGTTATATTAGAGTCTGAAGAGGTTCATCGTATTATCACATGAATGATATCATCAGTGATGTGATCAGTAATGTCAAATGAGATGTCATCAGTGATGTCATCAGTGATGTCATTTGAGATGTCATCAGTGATGTCATTTGAGATGTCATCAGTGATGTCATCAGTGATGTCACTGACCATGTCATGAATGATGTAATATGTGACATCATCAGCAGTGGATTGCGGGTGCGCGATATATAGTTAGCGCAACTAACTATATATGGAATTTCAATGGTTTTATGCGAGTAAAATAAGGTTTTGTAAATGCAAATCCCTAACTATATATGGTCTATAACCTATGGTTTTTTCACTGAATATATATATATATATATATTTTCAAAGCTTCAAAGTTACCTGCAGGCAAGGCAGCACACTCTAGCAGCTTGTCACAAGCATATTCCTCGCAGCAATTGTAAGGGTAAAAGCTACACTACGTCCTTCTGTGATTATAGTCCTTATGTTGCATAATAAAGCCTGAAGTGTTTCTGGGATAATGCCCTCATCAGAGGCGCGACAGGAGATTTGTGGAGTAGACATGCCCACTTTATGTTATTAACCACCCTCAAATGGGCTGCTTTCAGGTGAATAACCACAAAGGCTTATGGTCCATGCAGTGCGTGTCCGCCAAGATAATTTAACTGTATTAGATGCCCTGGACGGGCCCGAGGGGCGGGTGAGCCATCAATCCCCTGGTGCTGGTCCACATGGGTCTCGGGAGTCTCCGAGACCCGTGGCCCCCAATAACAGGGGATGGTGTGCACCTTCACGGCCGGGCCGCCGTGTACATTTTCAAAGCTCCAAAGTTACTAGCAGGCAAGGCAGCACACTCCAGCAGCTTGTCACAAGCATATTCCTCGCAGCAATTGTAAGGGTAAAAGCTACCCTCCGTCCTTCTGTGATTACAGTCCTCGTATCGCATAATGAAGCCTGATGTGTTTCTGGGCTAATGCCCTCATCAGAGGCTCGACAGGAGATTCGTGGAGTAGACACGCCCACTTTTTGTTATTAACTGCCCCCAAATGGGCTGCTTTAAGGTGAATAACCACAAAGGTTTATGGGCCATGCAGAGATTAAGATTAAGAGGGGGCTCCCAGCCTCAGGGATCATCAGCCCCGGGGCTAAAAAGACAAATAAATGGTGGGGGGAGGGGGTCGAAGATCCTGAAAGCCACGTGGACCATCACCCATCAGGGTTTATGTATTGTGGGAACGGGACACGTGGCTACCCTCCTGGAG